>NW_024542842.1:0-3739 GCF_018151105.1 Drosophila obscura
GCAAATATACTTCATGGCACAAACACGACAGAACTGACTGGCGTCAAGGGATCAATACAGCTACGAAAAAGAGCAATTCTCCAATATCTGCAGCAAATGCTCCTCTCATGACATTACCTATTGGTCAGGCTGTTCAAGACCGCTTTATAGAGCATGGGCGGCGAGTGATGACTATAAAGTTGTGATCAGAGCAGATAAAAGACCAGCTGAACAGATGAAACGCACATTTAATGTTTGAACAATCGATGAAGTGGCAATCCTGATTGCTCGTAAAAACTTTGAAATATGTGATATTGTACTTACACGATGCAAGACTGGGCAACTACAAAGAATATATGAAACACACCGTTCATATGATGCGTTACAATACCCGGCTGACGTTCTGGCAGGAGATGATGGGATGTTGCGAACCAGATGATGTACATCTGAGGATTTTCTACAATCGATGAAGTGGCAATCCTGATCGTTGGTGTAAACTCTAAACACGTGAATATTGCTACTTACACGACGCAATACTGGGCAAACTAACAAAATATATATGAAATATACTGTTTATATGACGCGTTACAATACCCGCTGATGTTTTGTATAGATGATGGATATCACTTTAATATCAAAATGATTAATCCATTTGAATGGTAAGATCAATACAGTTGTTTTAATCTAAATTGATATACATTTTATTCCCTGTTCGCTTTTGGCTACGCAAAAAAAGTTGCCACTTCTCACTCAGGGACAGCAGCTGTAAAGAGTTGTTAACCTATTACGGGTTCTAAAATACAATTTTTACCTGCATTTGTTTCAGGTGAGGAAACTACCAATAAAGGTTAGTTCAATGAATTATGCCGTATATTGTTTCATGATTCGTGAAAAGCTTCGACAATTATTTGTTGTGATTTCGTTGACTGCTTCAACAATATTGAGTTGACATGTACGTTAAAACCGAAACTGGGAACGTCTGTACTTCGATTCGCTGTTGAGCAATCAGGAGCTAAATTGGGTTTGGAAGAGTATATCCATTTACGCGATGTAGTTACCACAGAAGACATTCAGAAAATGTTGGTCGATTGGGTTATTTTACTGGCGACATACATAGTGTAGCCTGTGTCATTTGGGACTGGGCTAGATGCGCAAGGGATGTAATGAGATATGTTTGTCATTATGGCTCGGGAATATTTGATTCATTACATTTAATATGCAATCCGAACGGATAAGAAATTATTAAATTGCTGCTTCCCGGAGAAACAATACATTAGTGACCATATGACATCACCATTGTTTTAGCAAAAAATTCGGTCAATGACAATGAATTACTATCGTTAAGCAACACGTCTTTGGAATACTCGATGTCTGATGTATTCAATCGGAATGATGAAAACTAGGCCTACCGGGATGTGACACACATTCTGATTTGGTTAGTCAAAGAATTCGGCCAGATCAAATAGATGACATCATATGGTGTGGGGATCTCTGCGCCGGAAACCGATCCAGACCTACATGATGTTGAAGTCAGCGAATATGATTCATGGACTGTGTGGCACTATCAACCGACAATCACTGTGCTAATTAAAGTGAAAAAAAGAGAAAACGAGCTTTCGTAGTCAGGGGCAACAGGTTGGATTGGGGGTTCCACCCCTATTCGCCACCTCCTCTTTCCAAAACATTCTAAGAACGGGGGGGACGTTCTGTATTGCAATTCGGTCAAGTCAATTAAATATACTTGCAAATATGTCACGAAAGGGAGCGACATGGCGGTTTTTGGTATCCAAACATCCAATACCAACGATGAAATCAATGCGCTATCTTGTTGCGGTGAATATGTGAACTGCAATGAAGGAATTTGGCGTATACTTTCATTCTCTATTCACGCGAACGTCATCCCACCGTTTTACATTTGGGGGTGTATCCTTAGAGAACGGTCAGAGAGTATATTTCCCAGCGTCGAATGCTGCCCTTACGTGCTTAACACCTCCAGTGACAGCACTGACCAGTTTCTTTGCGTATTTGTCAAAACGATATGCTTCGCACGAACTTTGTTTACGCAGAAATGCCATGTTATCACACTTGGAACGCTACATCGAAGAAATTTCCACGTTGCAAGCGAGGCGATGCAGTTCCTGGTCATCCAGATATGCGTTTTATCTGAGGCGTCTTTGGTCGTATTTACACAGTTCATTCCAAGAGGAATGAATGTTTCTATTTGCGGGTTGTTGCTGGTACATGTTCGAGGGCCAACATTATTTGAATCACTATGAACTGTTAAGGAACTGTGTGCTCCCTATTTCGTGCAGCATGTCAAGAGTCAAATTTGCTTGCAAACGATACTTATTGCACACTAACAATCGCTGAAGCAATTATTTCCGCATTTTCAAGTTGGGAGATACGCACATTATTTGCTATTTATCATTTCAACATGCTTCCTATCGAACCCACGTGACCTGGTGGGAGTAATACAAAGACAACATGTCAAAAGATATTTTATATTGAACTCGTGTTAGCTCAAGAAATTCCGATCTTGAGGTGAATGAGGAGATCCATAACCAGACTTTGCTCTTGATGGAAGAGGGGGGGGGGGGATGTGCGGCAGTTTGTTAGTTAGGTTAGGAACGCCAGCGCCATATCGCGGAATGAATGACGCACTTTAATAGAGAATTGGAACGTGAACGTGAATATGATCCACATGAACTAATCCAATCAGTTCAAACGAATGTACCTCTGTTGAATCCTGAGGAGAGGGAAGTCTATGACACACTGATTACGCAATTATGGCATGAAATGGCGGCTTATCTTTTTCTGGATGCTCGGGTGGAGGGGGGAGAGGTTCTTATGACTAAATCTCATTTTGGCCACTGTACGTGCGAGATCCGAAATCGCGGGCAAAGGAATTGCTTTTTCTGGAATAGCGGCCACATTGTTAGATGGTATGCCGCAACGGCTCACTCGAGCGTTAAAATTGCCATTAAACCTTCAAACTACGCGAACAACCAGCGAGGGCTTTTTCGCAACACTCCGGTATGGCCAAAGCTTCAGGAGCATGTAAAATCATCACATGGGACGAATGCACTATGGCGTACAAACACGTATTCTAAAGCACTAGACCGAACATTAAAAGATCTGCGCAATGACTCGAGATGTTTTGGTGGTGCAATGATTTTATTATCTGGCGATTTCCGAGAAAACACTACCGGAGTCAATCCTAGATCTTACCGCTGCCGACGAAGTAAATGCTTGCCTCAAAGCACTTAATCTGGTGGCGATATGTAAAGAAACTTCAACTGCTCGGGAAATATGAGAGCTCATTGTTGAACGATCTATCTGCTGATGATTTCCCTAAGCATTGCCACTATCGGTAATGGCCGTGTTCCTGTTGACAAATCGAGCGGTTTGATTTCATTTCCTCCGGGAAAATTTTAGCAATTTCGATCATCAAAAGACGAGCTTATCAAACAAGCATTTTGGTATATAATTGCTAACCACAAAATTACTAAATGGTTAAGTGAAAGCAACAATTTTGGCTGTTAAAAATAAAGATGCAGATGACCTCAATTTTAGAATTAAAAATCAAATTGTAGAGATTCTTGTATTCATTCAAATCTATCGACTGTGTAACAAACGGAAGAAGAAGCCAAATAATTATCCAACTGAATTTTTAAACTCCTTGATGTGCCTGGTTTATTACGCACAATTTAAAACTTAAAGTTGGCTCGGGTAGTCATCATGCTTAGAAATTTAAACCAAT
>NW_024542843.1:0-1126 GCF_018151105.1 Drosophila obscura
AACCAGCTCTTTTGTAAAAGGCTCCAGTAATAACTCTCTGAAATTCGAACTTGAAAGCAGAGTACATCTCAAACGTTCTATCTTTGAATAATTCTGGTTTTTCCATCATCGCTTCGTTATTTACCGTTGCCGTAATACACGTATGCAAGTGCCAAAAAAGTGAATCCAAAGCCTTTGAACTCGTTTGAACTCACGCATACATAATCATATTTAATTGTGATCGACTAGCACCCTCTCGTCAGCCGTTTTCTATAACCAAATACATGGGCAAGAGAGAATTGTGAGAGAGTGGTTCCGCTACTGTGTGGGCAATGAAAGTGATTATCTGACATTCAGCGCCCGCTATCAGTGGAGGTTTTTAGTGCGGAGGCACAGCCAGCACCCAGAGTCCTTCTCCCGGCTCTCGTATTTCCTTCATGAGACTGGCACTAGAGCTTGTTTTCGATCTGCTAGAGATGGATAGTGAAAACTTATCCAAAATAGATGAACCCATTTAAGGACTGTTGGAATCGTTGGCGCAGACTTCAAATCAAATTTTGTTGTGGCGCCACCGGTTTGGAGGAAGTGGATTTTAGATCAATGTCATGAAATGCTCCGGATTCGACTCGTCCATATTGTCATTGAGGACCATTCTTAGCGCAAGCTTGGAACCGTTTCGATAGTGACCGTATTCACATTCAACGCCAACTTTAGTGAATCGCAGTCAATCGTCATCTAAATCAATCTCGGTTTCCTCCCAACCTGACAGAATCAGGTGGAATTTCTACGAATGGGCCAATTTCTTCTCAATGTTCACCGCGATTATGGCAAGGAGTCTGAGCTGAGCCCTATCGAAAGCTGCAGCATCTACGTATTGGTGGGTGCAGCCTAAATTGCGTCAGCTCATTGGAAATGAGGCTAATTATATTGTAATATAAACATTCTAAGAGCGACAGCTTCAACAATAAACACTTTTATTTTGCAGGCACACATTCGAGGGATGTTACCGGTTGGAGAGGCTAACGCATCGGTGGGCAGGTTGAGGGAACTGACCGACAGAGGTTAACTCGCATATTGCGTCTATGGAGTCGCTTGCAAGCAAGGAAATGGCGGGTTACATAGACTGTTCTTCAGAAGCTGGACAAAG
>NW_024542844.1:0-59764 GCF_018151105.1 Drosophila obscura
AAAAATTTTTGAAGTCTAGTATTTTTTTTAAAGCTTTTTTCAGAGGAAGCGCTTGTTTTTTTCACATAACTTTAGTATCTTACGTCTGGTTGTAAAGAACTTTGCTATTTTGAAAAGATAATTAAAACAGCTAGAAGTTAAGCCTAAACACTTTGTGATTACAGCTTACCGTCTGGAAAATATAAAGCATTGAAATGCAAAAATGATGATTTTTGTGCGGTATTTTTTACGAAATTTTGACTTTAAAAACTCAGGAAAAGTAGAAAAAAAATTATATCCTGTGTCTTTACAACCAGACGTAAGATACTAAAGTTATGTGAAAAAAACTATCGCTACCTCTGAAAAAAGCTAAAAAAAAAATCCAAGACTTCAAAAATTCTTCAAAAAAAAGTTCTGCCATAGAAAAAAAACCATAATTCTTTAAAAAATTTTAAATCCCCATATCTATCAGAAAAAGTCGGTTTGGATCCTTGAGGAAAAAAAAGTTCGTTTTCGAGTAGTGTTATAAAAGATGTAAGCTCTAATAAATTTTTGTTTATTGATTGTCGCCTTTTAAATGCGCGCTGAGCTGGAGATATAAATGAGGCTTAACTACTCGAAGATCATGAAGCAGTGAGATTCATTTAACACTGGGCTAAAAACCCGTTCGCCCTTGGTAAACTGTATGGATACGGCTGCCATTGTAGCTTTTACAAGAACAGGTTGTTTGAAAAATTCGGCAAAAATATTGGCAATTGCCTGATAATTTTTTGCCGAGAATTAAAAAATGATAGCAAGGATGTGCGGAAGTTCTACGCCTACTGTTTACGTAGCTGTAAAACTGTTAAATGTCCTGAGTAAAGCTATTCTGCATCGAGATAGGTAGTTTTTATAGCATTGAGCGTTAAGCAAAGAAATTTGACCGTCTTGATTTTAAGTTTTTTAGACTAGATAATTCTTTGGTAAAACTTCCCAGATCTAACTGGACAAGACAGTGGGACACAAGAATCAAAAAGTGTGTCAAGTACATTGAAAAAAATGTTTGTTCCTTTCATAACGGCACGTGCACAAGTACAGAGCGGACTAATCAAAATCCCTAATGAGGTTAAGCTTCGTAAAATGGGCTTTACGAAAGCAGCGGACACTTTCAGATAGCCTACCCGTTCGATCCAATACAAAAGGGCCAATATCGATCGACACTTTGTGAGTACCTATCTCAGGCTGGGATATGCATCAGTCTGTCCAGGGTCCTGAAGCACAAGATATTTGTAATTCACGAGGACTTTATTGGGAAAACCAGGAACTTTGCCAGCAACTGTAATAACACTTTGATCGGCACTTTTCCATGCTATTGGATGTATTTTGCTGCGTAGGGTGATCGCATTTCCGTGACGTTCGATGGCCCGTGTGCCGAGTCTTCGGTTTTCCTGTCTGCCGGCCGCGCGTGTGCTGAGGTTGGTAGTTATTTTTCTTTATTTTGTCTCTTGCTGTTCCCATTTTCGTGGATTTTGGTGGCGCGCGTGCTGAGTTTTCATTTTGTTGGGTGTTGACCTCGTCATTTGAGAGCTTTGTTTACTTGGTTTTGCTGTAGTGGGGGTTGGTTATAATCTTGACCAGCGCCTTTCCGTCGGTTGGTCGCGCGTGTGATGAGTTCTCGCTTTTCTTTCTTTCTTCGGTGGACGTCTTTATGTCTTTCGACCTGTGCTGCGTCTTTGATTTTTGTTGTTGTTGATATCTTCACCTGAGAGTAGCGTTGCTTCGACGGCTTATGACGAACCATGGGACCCATGGTTCGTTACAATTTCGAATGTAGGATGGTAGCAGTCTTTAGGTGCAGTGAGCGGAAGGGCTCGGGTTAGAAACTCTATGGACGGATCCCAGATAAATCACAGATCAAGCAATCGACCCAAAGAATTTTTCACATGGTTGACTTGACAGGAAAGGTCTCGCAAGCCCTTCCGACCAAAGCGACAAGTTAGTCCAAAAAACTAACTTCCTTTCTTTAAGTTACCTACCTGAATGCTAGCAAGCTCAGTACTCTCTTTTCGAAGAGTTTTGAAGGGACTGGTTAAAGCCGGACATCCTTAGTTCCGAAGTTTTGGCAGGTCTGTACACAATTTTTAGAAATGACCATTCGTCTCGACGTGGAGGTGGGGTCCTGTGGACTCAAACTTCAAGTCGGATCATTTCATGGTCCAGGTACAACAAGACCTGGAATTCCTGTGCGTAAAACTGATTCTCCCAGGCTTTTCCATTTCCATTGCTTGCTCGTATATTCCACCTTCCTCGGATATCTTAATATGCGAGAATCACCTGTCCGCTTTAAAAACGGTTTCTTCCTCGCTATCAGATAAAGCCATATGATAATTCTTGGTGATTTCAATTTTCCAGGTACTGTTTGGTCTTCGGTAAACGAGTCAATCTATCTATTTCAACTACCCGACACGATTTTTCCTCAAGGAACAAAACCAACTTTTTCTTAAAGATTTGGGGCTTAGAAATGGTTTGATGATATTTTTTTTTTCTATGGCAGAACAGAAAAAAAAATAGAGGACAAAGGATATAATTTTTTTTCGACTTTTCCTGAGTTTTTAAAGTCAAAATTTTGTAAAAAATACCACACAAAAATCATCATTTTTGCATTTCAATGCTTTATATTTCCCAGACGGTAAGCTGAAATCACAAAGTGTTTGGACTTAACTTCTAGCTGCTTTAATTATCTTTTCAAAATAGCAAAGTTCTTTACTACCATACGTAAGTTACTAGAGTTATGTAAAAAAAACAAGCGCTACCTCTGAAAAAAGCAAAAAAAAAATACCAGACTTCAAAAATTCTTCAAAAAAAGTTCTGCCATTGAAAAAAAAACCATAATTCTTTAAAAAAATGTAAAGCCCCATATCTAACGGAAAAAGTCGGTTTGGATACTTGAGGAAAAAAAAAGTTCGATTTTGTCGGGTAGTGTTATCAATGATCTGCCTTCAGTATTAACAAACTCTCGAGTACTCATATATGGGGATGATGTTAAGCTCTGTGTCCAGTATAAGGACATTTCATTACACTGTCGCTTGCCATCCGATCTCAATAACTCTCAGTCATGGGTTGTACAAATATGTTACACCTTAATGCCTCGAAATTCAAAGTAATGACATTTCATCGCTGCAGCCCCTTTTTTGCTCCTTATAGCCTCTGCGATGGTTCTCTTGAGAGAATTTCCTTGGTTAATGATCTTGGTGTTAAACTAGACCCAAAGTTTAAGTTTTCTGAACACATTTCTACCATGGTAAATAAGGCCATGGGCGTGCTTGGGTTTATAAAAAGGTGGTCAAAGGAGTTTGACGACCCCTATATAACGAAGACTTTCTATATGTCGCTTGTTCGTCCGATTTTAGAGTACGGCTCTTGTGTATGGTGCCCCCAGTACAAAGTACACCAGGACCGTATAGAATTAGTCCAGAAAAACTTTTTACTTTTTGCTCTGCGTGGCCTGAACTGGGATGCAGGTGTGAGACTGTCATCTTAACCTCGTAGATTGCTTTTAATAAACTTTCTTACTTTAGTAAGTCGTACAAAAAAGCTTGGTGTGATTTTTATGCACAATCTTATCAAGGGCCTGGACTTGTTGAGCCGCAAAAACTTTACGATTTCTATTAGATCTACTAGCAACTTTATTCCTTTGTTCCTTCCACTTTGTGGATAAAATTATTCCTTGCATGAACAGTTCGCTCACCTTATAATATCCACCACTAATTCCCTTCCTCTTCTTAAATCACTAATACTAACATACCCTTCCCGTAATTAGTACTATTTCTTAGCTTTTATTGCATGTTTTGCTCTAATTTTCCTCGAATATTAATCTAACCCCTATTTTTCCTACATGTTCGCGATCGGTTTGGTAACATGCATTACGCATCATATGGCAGCGCCCCTCAGTCGGTTGGGCAGGAGGAGGGGCTGCGTTTCTGCCTGGGTGCCGCGCGTAACAGGCTCAGGCTTGGACAAGGTATCTCTGTTTGGGCAACGTGACTTGAAGTCACTGCAGTGTTGTATTGAGCGCTTGAATTGCTCCCATATCTCTCTTCAGTTTGAGCAAAGTGCCCGATATAGTACTTTGTGAATGGAGTAAGGTGTGTTACGGTCGTAAGCTCTCCTCTGCTCAGTTCCAATTCCTCGCAACGATCATCCAAGAACTTCAACAAGGCGTTGAGAGTGGGTGAGTCTTTGTTCATACTGCGTTCAATCCACCTGTGCCTCGTGTCAGCGTCTAGTTTCTCCAATGCCAGATAGATGATCCAACAGTCGCGTCACGTTGGGTTTAAAGCACACCACGAACAATTTCATTTGCACCGTGGGATACCTTACGCAAACCGCCGCATCAATTTTAGTAGTTTTTGGCAAGCTCATAAATTGTTGCAAAAACGTATTTACAATATGCCTCGGCCGACTATACCTTTCCCTTAGACGCTCCCATGCAGTGTTGTAAGCAGTGTCAGTAATTGCCAAATGACGTACCAAGTTGGCAGCTTCATCGATGAATAGTGTTTTCAAATGATGGAACTTCAGTGTGTTCCTCAAATGCTGCATGCTATGAATTGTACTTTCATATTTATCCTGAAAGGCTGTCCACTCTGTGTAGTTTCCAGCGAACCGCTTGATTTGAATTTTAGAAAATTCGCTTTGCATTGATGGTGCCGCACCAACTGCAGAATTCCAATTCGCCGTACATCTAACTTCGCCGTCACCATAAGCATGCACGGACAATTTCGTTGTGTTCTGGTTTGAATCTAACTGCTCGAACAGCTGTTGTTGTTTTAGCAGACTGAGTACTGCGTCGTTTTGTTGATGAAAGCCATTGCTGCCATCCCCGATGTTTGTTGTAGTTATAGTTGCTCCTCTCCAAAAGCAGAGCATGTGCCTTTAGATGTTCTCCTGGTAGAGATATTGTCTTCCTCGGATTCACATACCCATCGACTTGTTCGAGAAGGGCTATGGAATCCCCAAGTTGTGAGACCTCCTTCCAAGCAGTTTGGAGCAGCTCTATCCGTGATGTGACCTTTACCGCTAAAGTTGGTTCAGCCCGATCAACCCAAGCCAAAGCTCGTGTTCTAATGGCCTTAAATCTGTCACTGCTCTTTACCAATGCCCTTACTTGTTCCATTGTTAACAATTACACTACTCGACACGAGTTTTCCTCAAGGGACAAAACCAACTTTTTCTTAAAGATTTGGGGCTTAGAAATGGTTTGATGATTGATTGTAGGCGGGTGGATGTTGGAGGTTCCCAAAGACCGTATTCACAAATATAAGTAGTAGTACTGGTAGTTGGAGTCGAAGTAGCGAGAAAAGCCGGAATCGCCGATAATATAGCGTTGGCGAAAAGGAACACGACACATAAACTGGATAGCACTGGATGAACATATATGTATAAAAGAATATATATACATGTATCGCGGAACTCGGACTTCGCGGCGAATAAAACAAATCGCACTAGGAATCGATTTGGGAAGACGCAATCGTACTTATCTTCGGAATGTAATCCACCGATGCTTGCTGATTGGACTCCTCCTTATAGGGAAGGCGAAGATCCGGCTCGAAGGACCAATGATTGTAGGAGGGTGGATGTTGGAGGTTCCCAAAAACCGTATTCCCAAATAAAAGTAGTCGGGGGCGTCAATTACATGTTTGCGTATTTTCGGGTAATTGATACAGCTCGGGGTTGATGTGCGCTTGAAATCGGTTCGCAGTTGAAGAGAGACTCCCGCTATGTATTTTGGGCAGCATAATGATAGCGCCAGTGCTAGAGAGTCGAATGGATCGTGACTGAGCAGCGCGATAGCAAAGGGCACGAGAGAGAGAGCGAGCTTATAGTCCGCTGTCAACCGACTGTTAACGCTGCTATGTTAACAGCGCTGCTGGCCTGAACAATGATATTTTTTTTGTTTTCTATGGCAGAACTTTTTTTTGAAGAATTTTTGAAAACTGGTATTTTTGTTAAGCTTTTTTCATCATTTTTGCATTTCAAGCTAAGTTCCCAGACGGTAAGCTAAAATCACAAAGTGTTTGGGCTTAACTTTTAGCTGTTTTAATTATCTTTTTAAAATAGCAAAGTTGTTTACAACCAGACGTAAGATACTAGAGTTACGTGAAAAAAGCAGCGCTACGTCTGAAAAAAGCTTTAAAAAAAAACCAGATTTCAAAAACTGCTTAAAAAAAAGTTCTGACATAGAAAAAAAAAATTTGTATCAAACCATTTCTAAACCCTAATTCTTTAAGAAAAAGTTGGTTTTGTTCCTTGAGGATAACTCGAGTCGAGTAGTGTAATCAGCCCACTAATAACAACAAAAACTTGCAGATCAAAAATCAAAATTTTGCGCTAAAAAGTTATGATTGTGCAAAAAGGTAAAAATATACATAGAATCCGTAAATAAAATACATTAAACTGATTGTTTTATTATTATTCGACATTTTTGTGACCCCTGGGGATATTAAGATACTGCTGGAGAAGAACTTCTATGGTTTTTATGGTTTAAAGAAGAACTCCCACAAACTCTACAAAGAAATGTCTGAAAACAATAAAATAAATATGAGAATCAATTCCGTTTCGTCCATTTTCTTGTCGTCTTTCATAATTCTGTTGATTTTCCAAAATTTGGTACTTTCCTTGTACCCAAATCAGCTGTTCTCACGACGCACGTCTGACAATGTGAACGCCTTTTCTGCTTCATTGCGTCTATTCCGATATCGATAGGAAACGCGCCCAGTGTAAAAAGGCTATTAAATACATTAGGCCAAACCCACTGCATGAATACACTAAACATTAGTATGAAAAGACTTCTAGACTTTAGTTTTTGGAAATAACTCAGTAGGAGACATACCAATTTTATACAGGGTACTGGAAGAGTTTAGGGATAAAAATTTGAACAATTATACCCGTACTCAAAAAAGAGTTAAGGGGTATATTAGATTTGTGGTAAAAGTGGATGTGTGTAACGCAGAGAAGGAAACGTTTCCGACCCCATAAAGTATATATATTCTTGATCAGCATCAATAGCCGAGTCGATATAGCCATGTCCGTCTGTCCGTCCGTCCGTCCGTCCGTCCGTCCGTCCGTCCGTCTGTCCGTCTTGATGAGCCCCTAGATTCAGAGACTATAAGAGTTAAGCAACGAAATTTTGTTTCCAGACTCATGTAATATCACACTGCTACAAGTGTATTTCAAAATTTCGCCCCGCCCCCTTCCGCCGCCATAAAGGACGAAAATCTGTGGCAGGCACAATTTTAAAGATACGATAAAACTAAAAACGCAGTATGGTAGACCATATCTACCAGGTTGCCGAATCTGAATCAGATCGGATCATAATTATAGCCAGAATGAAGAAATGAATTTTCTGTTGGTTCCCTCTCCTTCTCCAGCGCTGCTGACGCTACTGATTCTCTTTCTCGCTCGCACACTCTGCCGCGTTCAGTGCGCGAGCAACCCCTAGCGGAGGAGATGTAGAATATAAATGGTACATGTACAATCTACATGTTAGATGTGGAATATACATTGTAGATGTAGATGTAGATAACAGATGTAGCAAAAAAATGTAAAATGTAAAATGTTTTTTTTTTAATTCTAAAAAATCATTAGCTCAAAAATGTATATACAGACTGAGTACGGGTATAAGTAGAGTCGCGTCGCCAGAAGCGACTCACACGTTCCTTCTCGTTTAGTTTTCAGTTTATGTTTGTATAAGTGAAAATTTATTTTCTTATTATACCCGTACTCAAAAAAGAGTTAAGGGGTATATTAGATTTGTGGTAAAAGTGGATATGTGCAACGCAGAGAAAGGAAACGTTTCCGACCCCATAAAGTATATATATTCTTGATCAGCATCAATAGCCGAGTCTGTATAGCCATGTCCGTCTGTCCGTCCTTCTGTCCGTCTGTCCGTCTTGATGAGCGCCTGGATCAAGAACTAATGGAGAAACCAAATTTGGTTTCCAGACTCATGTGATATCACACTGCTACAAGTGTATTTCAAAATTTCGCCCCGCCCCCTTCCGCCCATACAAAGGACGAAAATCTGTGGCAGGCACAATTTTACAGATACTCTAAAACTAAAAACGCAGTATCGTAGAGAATGCCCATATCTACCAGATTGCCGAATCTGAATTAGATCGGATGATAATTATAGCCAGAATGAAGAAATTCATTTTCAGTTGCTTCCCCTCCCCCTCCCGTTCCAGACAACACAACTCATTTCCTTTCCGCCCGCACATTCTGCCACGTTCAGTGCGCGAGCGACCCTGCGAGGAGATGTAAATCTCATTGGAACATGTACAGTCTACATGTTAGATGTAGAATATACATTGTATATGTAGATGTAGATATCATATGTAGCAAAAAAAATGTAAAATGTAAAATTTTTTTTTTAATTCTACGTGCGAGTCGCTTCTGGGGACGCGACTCTACTTATACCCGTACTCAGTCAGTATATACATTTTTTGTGCATATAACTTTTTAGAATTAAAAAAAAAAAATTTTAAATTTTAAATTTTTTTGCTACATCTGTTATCTACATCTACATATATTATGTATATTTTACATCTAACATGTAGATTATACATGTACCATCTCCTCCGCTAGGGGTTGCTCGCGCACTGATCGCGGCGAGGTGCGAGCGAGAAGGAAAACGAGAAGGAACGTGCGAGTCGCTTCTGGAGACGCGACTCTACTTATACCCGTACTCAGTCAGCATATACATTTTTGAGCATATGATTTTTTAGAATTTTATAATTAAAAAAAAAATTTTAAATTTTACATTTTTTTGCTACATCTGTTATCTACATCTCATATATTATGTATATTTTACATCTAACATGTAGATTATACATGTACCATTTATAATCACCATCCTCCGGTAGGGGTTGCTCGCGCACTGAACGCGACAGAGTGTGCGAGCGAGAAGGAAAATGATTTGCGTTGTCGTGGCTTGTCAGGAGGGGGCAGGGGAAGCAACAGAAAATTAATTTCTTAATTTTGGCTATAATTTTGATCCGATCTGATTTAGATTCGGCAATCTGGTAGATATGGGTATTCTCTACGATACTGCGTTTTTAGTTTTATCGTATCTTTAAAAATTTGCCTGCCACAGATTTTCGTCCTTTGTGGTGGCGGAAGGGGGCGGGGCGAAATTTTGAAATACACTTGTAGCAGTGGGATATAACATGAGTCTGGAAACCAAATTTGGTTGCCCTAGCTCCCATAGTCTCTGAGATCTAGGCGCTCATCGAGACAGACAGACGGACGGACGGACAGACGGACATGGCTATATCGACTCGGCTATTGATGCTGATCAAGAATATATATACTTTATGGGGTCGGAAACGTTTCCTTCTCTGCATTATACACATCCACTTTTACCACAAATCTAATATACCCCTTAACTCTTTTTTGAGTACGGGTATAAAAACTTTCGCAGGAATTTTTTGTTTACACAATTTGAATCGATAGTTGCCTATCGGGACCGAGCTGATACCCAGCTCAGGAATATATACTTTACAATTCTTACTGAAGTGAATGGTGCAAGATGTAGGCAAAAACTGTGCGCAAAACCTAAAATAGAGATGAAAATTTCTCCTTTTTGTCTTTCAACAATATATGC
This sequence comes from Drosophila obscura, assembly GCF_018151105.1. NCBI lineage: Eukaryota > Metazoa > Arthropoda > Insecta > Diptera > Drosophilidae > Drosophila > Drosophila obscura. The sequence goes on from NW_024542844.1 coordinate 9,623, forward strand.
CACCAACACAATCACAAACGATGGCATATTTAACCAAAATTAAATTTCCAAACCAAACAAAAATTTTGTTCAAGACAAATATCGCAAAACAATTTGGGAATAAAACACTATCGATAGAAAAAGTAACGAAAACTGGAACTCACACATTTTCCATTCGTACGAATTGTTCCAATATCGAAAACGCAAAAGTTTACCAAAACCGGAGCCTGGCGGATAAATTAACTTTTCAAAAATGTATCCTAGATTTATAAAGGGGTTTTTGAATTGCTCTTTGAATATTGCATTGCCTTTGTTTAAAAGTGCGTTTTGTTCTTCCGAGCTGTTCGGCCTCTAGATCGATATAACTGACGCAACCTCGTACGACTATACATATATATTGATGAGCAGCAAACAGCCGAATCGATAGACTGTTGGAAATTGTTTCTTGTTTCTTGTTACATACATACTTACATTTACGCAAATAGACCTGAGGAGACTGACTACCTTTGAGCCATGAAAAGTTTAGAATCGGAACTGTTTACTTGTTCTCGTGCCGGTCTTGTACGAGACCCGCGTCATTAAGGATTCGCTGGTTCGCAGCAACGGTTTAATAGATACTGGAACGCGAACCGATAGCCGAACAGAAGATTAAAGTATATTCCGGGTGAAAAGCTGGTACCCTGCAACGTGGCCAATTCGAGAATATATATATGAATGGGGACCTATGCCAGAGTATAAATACCTGTGTTTCATATTTCCTGTCTTTTCAGCTTATAAAGCTCTCCACTTGAATTTCCTAGAAGTTAAAGTTTATAATTACGCTCGCTCCTTTTCGCCCTGTAAGTAGCACCATTGTGTGCTCATTTCTTCTCGAAGGAGTTGTGGCAAGTCCCTTAATATTAACCCTTGATTACACTACCCGACACGATTTCACTGCTTCGAGCCAGATACACATTTTATAGATTTGGGGCTTTAAACATGCTTAGTGATAATTTTTATACCCGTACTCAAAAAAGAGTTAAGGGGTATATTAGATTTGTGGTAAAAGTGGATGTGTATAACGCAGAGAAGGAAACGTTTCCGACCCCATAAAGTATATATATTCTTGATCAGCATCAATAGCCGAGTCGATAGAGCCACGTCTGTCTGTCCCTCTGACCGTCTGTCCGTCTTGTTTGACGCCTGGATCTCCGAGACTACAAGAGCTAGGACAACCAAATTCGGTTTCCAGACTCATGTGATATCACACTGCTACAAGTGTATCTCAAAATTTCGCCCCGCCCCCTTCCGCCCCAACAAAGGCACAATTTTAAAGATACGATAAAACTAAAAACGTTATATAGTAGAGAATGACCATATCTACCAGACTGCCGAATCTGAATCAGATCGGATCATATTTATAGCCAGAATGAAGAAATTAATTTTCAGTTGCTTCCCCTGCCCACTCCTGCCAAAGACAACGCAACTCATTTTCCTTCTCTCTCGCACACTCTGCCGCGTTCAGTGCACGACGAGGATTCCCCCTAGCGGAGGAGATGTAGAATCTAAATGGTACATCTATAATCTACATGTTATATGTAAAATATACATTTTAGATGTAGATAGCAGATGTAGCAAAAAAATGTAAGATGTAAATAAATTTTTTAAATTCTAAAAAATCGTATGCTCAAAAATGTATATACTGAGTACGGGTATAAGTAGAGTCGCGTCCCCAGAAGCGACTCACACGTTCCTTCTCGTTTTTCATTTAAACAATATGTAAGATACTTTAGTTTTGTAAAAAAAATAGGTGCTACCTCTGAAAAAAGCATTAAAAAAATACCTGACTTCAAAAATTCTTAAGAAAAAAGTTCTGCTTTAAAAAAACCATAATTCCTTAAAAAAAATTTAAAGCTCCCAATCTATCAAAAAAAGTTGGTTTGGTTCGAAGCGGAAAAGCGTGTTTTTATAAAAATAAGACCGTAGGATAAGCAGTTGTTTCTTTAGGCATAAGAGCCAAGAGTTAAGATTAAAAATCTCAAGTGAGTAAACCCATACAACATCATAAATTCGTTGCACTGATCCCACACGCCACTGGACGCACTTGAGTATCGTGTATAGAAGTATAAAAATTCAAGCCGAAGCTAACGTATTGGATATTAAGTATACAGGGGTAAGAACGCTGTACGTTCAATGTATTAGATTGTATACTTGTACATGTGGGTTTTTTTTCACAGGTCAAACTTCTTGGGCTGTGATACTTAAAACTTTATAAATACTGAAATAATAATACGTTTCTTGTATTGGCCATTTTAATTTCAGGTGTCTAGTAATTGTGAATAAATTAAGCGATAAAATGCTAAAAATAAATGCAGAGCCTGGGTTTTTTACGGAAGTTTTCACTGAACTGAAGTCTTGTGGTCAATATCATCCCACTATAAAAAAATCTTCTTTTGGAGGAGCCTGACGGATGGATGACAGAGAGGATATTGTAAACCTCTCATTATCTGCGCATCGGCAGAGCTTTACGGATGAAATGATGCAAAAATACCGTTAACCACTAAATATTTTATAAATCATTAGACAATTTCATTATGTCATTTCACAATCGTTTAAATAAAATTATAAAGGATAGTGTTTAAATAAAACTACTTTTAGTTCAGGATATTGAATTATTTTCAATTGTGTTCAGCAACGTGTTTTCAAGGGAAAAAATACTCATAATGGCTTACAGAAATTTTATTTGCAGCCAGTGGCGTTGCTACGTAGGGGCAAGACGGTGTTCCACACGGGCCCTCGAGCTTAGGCGGTCCCCAAGCTCAGGGGCCTCAGACTCTGACCAGCTAATCACCAAAAAATCTATCACTCGACACTTCTGTTTGAAATGCAAGCACGAATTTGGCATGTATAATTAGGCGTCGCTTAATATATTCATATAATTCTATGGAGAAAAGTTCCAACCAATTTTAGCTCAGCCGTTTCCCCATAGAATTTAATAAACAATATTTAAGATATTTTGTTATATATATTTCTTGGACTTTTCCTGAGTTTTTCAAGTCGGAATTTTGGAACAAAACACTGCAAAAATAATAATCAATTTTTAATTTTGTAAGGGAATGCCCTTACAAATTACGGATGTACATAGTGTAAATATAGGGAGGAGTAGGAAGGACCTCAGGAGTTTATTTTTTTTAATTTTATTAGTTTTTTATTATTTTTTCCATAGTTAGTAAGTATATATTTTATCCTAGCGTGAAGTTGTCATTTTTCTTTACCTAGTTATAAGTGCTGTAAATAGGGAATAATAGAGGCAGAGGTCGAGCGGGGGAAAGACCAGCGTAAATGTATGGGGAAACCGTGACCGGGGAGCGATCACAAGATTGCAGCCAGTTGCCATCTCCAGCAGAGCGGTTAAAGCAACAGCAGAGAGGAGCAGAGTGCGGGCAAAGCAACAGCAGAGAGCAACCGAAGCAACATCAGAGACCGAAGCGACCACAGAACCAAACCAAGAACAACAGGGCGGCAGCCGAGCGCGGGCAGAGAAGCAACGGCGAGACGGCGAATCTCGGCAGAGGGTGGACTCACCCCCACACATGAAAAAGAGGGGAGACAGCGTGATCCCGATGGACGATCGGAATCGCTGCCTGGGAAAGAAGTGTTCGAACACGCGTCGAAAGTGTGGCTAAGCAGTTAAGTGGAGATCATAAAAAGTACAAGACGTGTTCGCGGAAGAAAATAAAAACGGATTATTGCTGCGACACGTGCCCCGCCACTGTAGTGACCGTACCTACCCCCTCCCCACGACTACGAGGAGAAAACAGCACTGATCCACAAGAGAACAACCAAACGAGCCGCAAGAGAGGGTAAGCTGGCCTCCCTTAAGTGAGTAGGGGAACGAATAGCGGTGCGATAGGGTGGGAGTAGGGACCGTAGTTCCCACAGTAGTTATTTCCATTTAGTTTAGGAAGTCAGTCCGCGGCACCGGACGCGGATACACGGTGCACGTGGATCTAATCGTCAGTGCGTCCCGCAAAAGTTAAAATCTTGCTGTAGTGGATCGGGCCCTGGCCAGACTGAGAGGCTGTACCGCAGCATAACTTCATTACAATTTCTGTTTTGGTTACGCAGCCAAATAGTGGATAAATACATAGATTATAGCCAGTGGTGGAGCAGTAGAGTAAATGCTTATTATTGTTCGTTTTTGCATTGCCCGATGTACTAAACTATCATCTACTTATGCACGCATTCATGCTCCCGCACGGCAGCATGCCTATGCAGCCGTTCTCTCGCATCTTCATCTTTCTTTCTATCGCCTTTCGCTATCACTCTCTCGATCTGTCGCTCTCTCGCTCTCTTTAGGGCACGGGCAATTTGTCCCGCAAGCCCTTTGAGTCAGTCTGGACCTAGCAGCCACTGCGCATCGTCTTGGAATCGAGCTATTCAATCCGACACCGTCTTGTACCGACCCCCGCGTCTACAATCGTTTTGAATCCAGCCAACTCTCCAACCGACTCGTCATCCCTTCGACTCTGTATCGCCTTATATATCTAATGTCTACAACAATAAACCAATAGACCACAATCATCGTCTCGTTAATAAACATATCGAAAAACTACGCTATTGAAAAAGCTCAGTAGCTCAACAATTCGAAAAAGTAATATTGTTATGTGAAAAACAAAAGCTCTACCTCTGGAAATAATATGAAATACAATAAATAATACAATTTCTTTAATTAAAAAAAGAATTGAATAAAATCATTTAAAAATTTTAAAAATATATAAAGACGCAAGATATACTTTTTCCTTCGACCTTTTCTGAGTTTTTAAATTAAAAATTTTGAAAAAAATGCAGCAAAAAAATCATAAATTTTGCATTTGAAAGCTTAATATTTCCCAGATGGCAATCTGAAGCTACAAAGTGTTCAGGTTGACTCTATAAGAGCATTCATCAGCTTTTTAGAATGGCAATGTTCTTTAAACCAGATCTAAGTTACTTAATTTATGTGAGAAAAGGAACCGAAACCTCTGAAAAAAGCATAATCAAAAAATAAGAGGTTTCAAAAATTCATTCATTTAAAATTGAAAAAAAAACCATAAATCTTTAAAAAAAAAAACGAGAAGAACGTGTTACTCACATCTGGGGACGCGACTCTACTTATACCAGTAATCAGTCAGTATATACATTTTTGAGCTTATTATTATTTAGAATTTTAAAATTTGTAATGTCCTATTTCAGGATGCATACCTCTGTCCAGGGTCCTGAATTACAAGATATTTCTAATTCACGAGGACTTTATCGGGAAAACCAGGAACTTTGCCAGAAACTGAAATAAAAATCACAACACTTTTTGGTTCTTTTAATTTTTAATGAGTTTCTTTATTCTTCCGTATTATTATTCTACCCGGTTATGTTATGTTTAACTGTTCTACTATGCGTATGGTGGTTTGACTGACTGCCGCCCCCGATGGCTGGTGGACTGCCTTTTTATAGATCGCCGGCCTTCCATGTATGTCTTATAGATATCTTATTTCTACTCCAGACCGTGGGAAGGGTTCTTACACAAATATCTATGGCCGAGTTATAGTCTGCGCGTGCAGACGGGCTGATCGGTAACAGAAGGTTACCTAATCATTAGCCCTGCAGTCAGTGTCCAATATTCCCGGTAAGGAAAGTCGGAGACTGCTGACTGGCTTGCGCATGTGGGGGGTTTTGCCCGGTAATCGAGAGTTACCTAAGCAATCGCCTCCCAACAAGTATCCAATGTCCCGGTAAGGTGATCGATATGCACCGGTACCGTGGGAAGGGGAGTGAACTGGGTAGGGAAATTTGAGGTTTTACTTAGTGTTTATTTATACGGTTATACATGTAGAGATATTTTTAACTTAAAGACAGGTGTTCCTGTGTTGTGACGAACCATTGGGAACCATGCCGGCAGTTGAGCGGCGGGCAGAAGTCATGGTCAGCATATTTGTCGTTGTTTTCACTGTTTGGACACGGGCGTTATCCACGTTCCCTGGCCCGGGGGTCGTGGGGCTGGACCTACTCGGGTGGCCGCGAATGGGGGTCTTCGAGTTTCGGGGGGCTTGTCAGTTCCCGCGGCGTTGTTGGGTACCTGGTTGGTGTCGGTTTCCTGGCCTGTGGTCGGTGGGTCTCGTGTTGCATTGGTTTTTGGTATTCAATCGGCGAAGTAATACCCAGATGATGATGCATAGTGGAATTGCGATGCTCGCCGCGAGAATATACGCGGTGGTGTTCCTCACCGTCAGCACTTCTTGTAGGTGGCCGATGTGCTTCAGGTTTTTCAAGATGAGTTCCCTCAAGAAGGGTAGACTCAGCCGTTCTCGATGGGACGTCACATTTACCTGGGTCATCGCGGACACCACGGCTTTTTGTCTCGAGTCTCCTAGGTGATTTACATACCAGGTCCCATTGAGCGCGATCCGGTGGGAATATGTCACCAGATAGGTCCCCAGAGATGTTCTGTTTAGCTCCGGTCTCCTCCAGAATGGTCACTTGTGCGTCGTTCACTATGATAGTTCCATGATCTACGTGGCTGATCGCCTCGAGATGTCCAGGCAGCGTTGCGCAGTGGGCGACCGACCCTGCTACCATCTGCTGGGCGCAGGTGGTCCCTTGATGTTGTCGGCAAAATGTCGCGCCGACGGTAGCCTCGCAGTTGCCAACATTGACGGCTTCTGTTCCACATTCGGCTACAATGTTTCCTTCGCCGAAGTCCAGTATCTTCCGGTGGTGTTGTACTGGGAATATCAGTAGTTTTCGGCACGATCGTTTTGGTTGGGGGAACTTTATCAGGAACGTGAGTAGGTCGCGGCTCTGAAAGACGCTCACTTTTGATACTCCTAAAAGTTCCACCAAGCTGATGTTTGTGAGATGTTGGGCCTCAAATTCTTGGATTTCGGCGCCGTCTAGTAGGGATGGGCTCATTATATGTATCCGTGCCAACGTTAGTCCGAGGATGAGGATTTCCAGATCGGTGATAATAATCCTATTTTTAGAAAGGATTATCTCCACCAGTTGGTTCCTCTCGGCGTCGTCGGATTTGCTTATGGTGTTCATATAATGCGTCATTTAGCCGTCCCTGGATCTTGGTGTTGATTTCCATCTGATTGGCCGCTGCTTCCACCAATTGGCCTTGTTTAAAGCGTACTTGCTCCCAATCGTTGAAGTCAGGCGTGCCGGCGACGACTTTAAGGGCCGTCCCAAGTAGATTGATGCTTCGTCTTTCCCGATGGTGGATTTTCAGGGTAGCTATCAAGTTGCGAATGTGGCCTAAGTCTGTGGTGATTACCTCGGTCATCCGGTCAACGGCGAATAGTTCGGTGGCCTGCTCCTTCTGAACCACATACTCCTCGTAAGATGTTATGTTTGTTGTGTGGCGCAGGTATCCGTAGCTGTCCCAGATGACGGCTTCTCCATCCACGAGGGGAATGTAGTCGGCGTTCGTATAGTCGTGTAACTTGACTAGTGCCTGGGCCGTCGTGATCATGGTGAAAAGGATCAATGTAGTGTCCATCCTGTGTAGGTGTTGATGGGCGCGTTGAATTAGCGGTGGGTGTCTCGAATAATAACTTTCACTCAAATTAAGAAGCGAACTGATTTAGTAACTGGAGAACTCAGCTATATATAGCGTTTTCCCTTTCTTGATAGGGCCGTTGCGGCCGTACATAGCCGCTTTTCTTCGAACCGGGCTCAGGTTTCGTCTTAGCGGGTTGAGCGACACTTTTCCAGATTATTGGTGGTATTCCGCTGCGGGGGGTGATCGCCGTTCGATGTCACGTGTGCTGAGTCCTCGGGTTTTTCTGTCTGTCGGCCGCGCGTGTGCTGAGGTTGATATTTATTTCTCTTTGTCTTGTCTCTTGCTGTGGATTTTGGTGGCGCATGTGCTGAGTTTTCATTTCTTTGGGTGTTGAACTCGTCATTTGAGAGCGTTCGTTACTTCCGTTGTAGTGGCGGTTGGTTACGTCTTCTGAGCCCGCGGGTTTTTGGTATTTGGCTGCGCGTGTGCTGCGTTCTCGTCTTTAGGTTCGTTGGCTTTGGCTGGTCAGCTGCCAATATATGGAAACCAAAGTCGGGGCTAGGGGGATTGCGGGGGGCTAGTGGTAGTATTTGCCTCGTCAGTTGCATCCCTGTCCTCGTGGAATTCTTTCAAGTCGTTGATGTTAGCAACCTTCGATTTTCGGCTGCCCGGCTGCTGTAGTTTGACAATGTTCGGTGATGCAAAACCTTTGACTCGGTATGGTCCATCGTATTTTGGTGCCAGCTTAGCGGCGAATCCGTCGGCCGCGTTGGAAAGGTGGTGTTGTCGTAGAAGTACTAGGGATCCAATAGTGGGGCGCCATTGCCGGCGGCGGAGGTTGTAATGCCTTCCTTGTTCTTGGCTTGCCCTCTGGATGTTATTTCTGACAATGGTGAATACTTCGCTGAGTTTGGTTGCCTTGCCGAGAGCGGTCTCTTGGGGGCTTCCGGTGCCTGCCGTGACTTCGTCATAGAGGGCTCCAGGCAAACGGGGCTCTCTTCCATGCAGTAGGAAAGCTGGGCTGAATCCCGTTGTCTCCGAGACGCTGGAATTTATTGCGAGGGATATTTCCGGTAGTAGCTCATCCCAGGTATTTTGACGATCCCCTACAAATTGGGCAATCATGGTCTTGACCGTCCGATTTGCCCGTTCCGTTGGATTTTCCTGGGGGCAGTATGGTGCGGTATGTTGCAGTTCTACTCCTGCTGTCTGTAGAAATGACCGAAACGATCGACTTGTGAATTGCGTGCCGTTGTCACACACAAAGCGTTTGGGTATGCCGAAATGGCTCAGGATTCGTTCTCGGAAAGCCAGTTCCAGGGTAGCGGTGGTGGCCTTTTTGAGTGGTACCAATTCGACCCATTTCGTGAAAGTGTCAAAGAAGACGAGCAGCATCGTGTTTCCTTTCTTTGATCGAGGTAGTGGTCCAACGAAGTCAGCGCATAGTGTAGCGAATGGCTCTTCGGCTTTGCGAGTGAGCATCTGGCCCACCGGCTTGCGTTGTTGAGCTTTGAACTTCTAACAGCTTAGGCAGCCACGGACATATTTCCGCACGTCTCGGTAGAAACCTGGCCAATAGTACCGTTGGGATATTCGGGTGATGGTTTTCCTGACCCCTAGGTGGCCGGCTGTGGGTTGGTCGTGGCATTCGTGAAGTATTCTGGCTCGTTGATCTTTTGCTACGCAGAGTTTCCATGCTATATGGTCGTCGTCGTCGGCGCCATGGCCCAGATGTCGATATAGTTAGCATAGGTGTAGTCGGGGTATTTCTGAGGCTCGTCCTGGACTTGTTTTATCCGGTGCTGGAGCCAGGGGCAGGCTGTCTTCTCCTCTTCGATCCGTGCGAGTGTTCCTAATGGCTGCCTGGATAGTGCATCTGCGACTACGTTCTGTTTGCCTGCTCGATAATGCACGTCATATTGGTATTGCTGAAGTTCGAGGGCCCATCTCGCCACTCTACCGTATGGGCTGTCAAGCGTATTTAGCCATTTTAGCGCGAGATGATCGGTGATTACATCGAATCGGTACCCTTCCAGATAGCAGCGTAGTTTTCGAATGGCCCAAATGACCGCTAGGCACTCCTTGTCAGTAGCGGAGTAGTTTTCTTCCGCCTGGTTCAGTCGTCGGCTGACATATGCTATGACTCGTTCTTTGCCTTCGATTTCTTGGGTGAGAACTGCTCCAACTCCTAGATTGCTCGCATCTGTTTGCAGCGAGAACTTGACGTTGAAATCGGGCCACGCAAGGACGGGGGCAGTCGTGAGAAGTGTCTTCAGTAGGTCAAAAGCAGCCTGTTGTGCTTCGGACCATACCCATGGTTGGTCCTTCTTGAGTAATCTAGACATCGGTTGGACGACCGTCGCGAAGTTTGGTACAAATCTTCGGTACCAGGACGCCATCCCGATGCATTGACGAAGCTCTTTTAGGTTGGTGGGCGGCCGGAGTTCTTTGACGGCGGCAATTTTGTCGGGGTCGGTGTGGATTCCCTCATTGCTGATCATATGGCCGAGATACTTGATTTGGGTTTGAAAGAACGCGCATTTTTCCGCATTTATCCTTGGGTTCGCTTTCCGGAGTCGGGACAAAACGACTTTCAAGTTGCGTAGATGTTCGTTGAAATCTCGCCCCACGATGACAATGTCATCTAGGTACGCGAATGCATATGGCTCCATGTCTGTACCAATCACGGTGTCGAGAGCCCGCTGAAATGTTGTCGGTGCCGAGTGCAGTCCAAAGGGCATAACCTTCCATTGGTAGAGGCCCCGGCCCGGTACGGTGAAAGCTGTTGCTTCTCTACTTCCGTCGGCCATGGGGATCTGCCAGTATCCGTTTTTCAGGTCGAGGGTGGTGATGAACCGCACTTTTTGTAACCGTTCCAAAATATAGTTGATACTCGGCAGCGGGTATACGTCGGGGATGGAATGCGTGTTGAGTTGCCGGTAGTCCACGCACATGCGCCATTTTCCATTCTTCTTACGGACGAGTACAATTGGGGCGCTGTGGGGGTCCGGGAGGGCTCGATGAGACCTTCCGAAATCAATTGGTCCACTTGTTCATCAATTATTCGCATCATTGCTGGGTTCTTAGGATAGTACCGCTGTTTTATGGGCCGGTTATCCCTCATGACAATAGTGTGCTTGGCGATGTCCGACGTCCCGTGGAGGCCATCAAATTTTGGTAGCTCCTCATCTAGAAATGCTTGGATCTGCGGGGCTAAGTCTGTCGGCCACGGCTCCGGGACTGGTTCAGGCTCATGTTCTGTTGGGTCGGCGGCTTCGGAGTCAAGTGGTTGGCGTGGGTCTTCGGGTAAGAGGGTTGTATCGAAGGCGCTGGGCGGTTCGATCCTCCGTTGGTAGTCGCTTATGTGGGCGACGATGGGTGTGGTGTCGACCGCCGGGTGTAGTACTCGTGTTATACTACAGCCAGACTGGTACGTGAACAGGTGAGTCGCGATGACGCCTCTGGTATCACAACAATGACTTGTATGGGCGACGAAGATCTCGGACATGGCTCTAGGCATGGCTCGGTGCATGACGCTAAGAATCATGTCGGTACGCGGAAATTACTCCATTGTGTGGGCGAGGATTGGTGTGGCGTCGGCCGTGGGTACGACAGGGCTGCGGTCGGTGTATCGTGGGGCCATCGTACTGGTTTCCGGGCCCGCGTTGAGGGGCTCTGTGGATATCAGTTCAATTATGGGCCCCGACCAGGGTGGGGTCAGCGTGGCTGTTTCCCTTGTTGCTGGGCTGTTGATCTGTTGCTGCCGTTGTCGGTGTCGATGTTGTTGTCTTGGTTCAGGGCTGATTGTCGTCTCTGAGGGTGTTTCTATGTTCACTTTCTCCTGGAAGAGAGGGTACTTACATGCTCTGTTGCTGGACTTGAGACCTGGGCTTCCTGTGTCGGGCGCCGGGTTCCAGTGCGTTAGTGCTTGTCTCGTGGCTGAGATTCTCGTAGTTTCTTTGGGGTATGTGTCCCCTGTGGTTGGCCTAGGACGCGGTTGCTCCGTAGTGACCGTGGGACTCGTTTTCCCGTTTGCTTGATTGTTGTTTCGTGTTGTTGGTTTTGGCTTCATGTTCGTGGGCCGGCGCTTTGCCTCTGCTGGGGCTGGGCTGGGTGTCGTGTTCTTCGTGGCGATCTCGGTCGTTTTGTTCGTTGGGGTAGGTCGTGGTCGTGTGTTCGCTGAGGTTTGTATGGGTGTCATGTTGGCGTGGCTGGGTGCCGAAATTGTTGGGATAGGTTGCGGACGTATGACGGCCGCCGTTGGCTTCAGTTTCTGGTGTCGGGGTTCGTTGCCTTGTACTCTGTTAGTCGGAACGGTGTGGATATGTGGTGTGTGGCACTGATCCCGTAATTGTAGAAGTGTGGTACCGCACTGGATCGTTGTTTCAATGGCGCATAGGAAGTCCATGCCGACGATAACTTGATCCAACATGTTTGGTAGGACAAGGAGGGGTATTTGAACTTCTCTTTGATCCAGTCTGATGTGCGCCAGTAGAATCTGGGTGATCTCTCTGACCGAGCCGTCGGCCAGGCGTATGAATCTTGTAGGTTGGTGTTGTTGTCTAGTTGTCGGGCGAGGTTTGCACTGATAAAGCTTCGGGATGCCCCTGTGTCGACGGTGGCTTCCGTTGCCTGTCCTCGTATGGTTACCATTGCCACTATCCGGTTCTCGTTCATGTGTAGCGGGGTTTTTATTCGTGGGTCGGGGCAGACGTCGTTCCCGGCTGATCCCGTGTCAGTCGAGGACGCGAGTCGTTTCCCGACGTGTTCTGGCGACAGCAATCGATGGTCCGGGTGCCGCGCTTGCCACATTCCCAGCAGAACAGGATCGAGGGATTTTGGCATTCATATGCCGCATGCCCTACTTCACCACACCGGCGACAGGCTGCACGTGGGTTGGCGATGGGGGTCGTAATCATGCGATGTGCTACCTCGGGCTTTGCCGTACTCACTGGGTTGGATGGCTGTCTTCTTGGTGAGTCTGCCGAGACCCAATGAGGCTTCCGGAATGGTGTCTGATTGGAGTCGCCGCTCCTCTGATCTATAGCCGGTCGTGCGTATCGGGGCGTGTGTCGCGGTGGTGAGAGGGTGCTCGGGATGGTCCGCTCTTGAATACTCTCAAACTCCGTGGCCAGCAGTGTTAGTTGTGACAAGTCTTGCAGTTCGTGGCGGCGCACGTACATCTGGTAGGCTGGGAGGACGTTGTCTTAGGTCCCGGTTAGCTCCTTGGTTGCATCGTACCCAGCGTGGTGCAGAAGTAGACGTATCTCGATGAGGAAATCTTTGAACAGTTCCCCAGCCACTTGCTTGCGGGCTCGGATCCGGTCTTCCAATTGTTCAAAATACCGTGGTGGCAAGAAGAACGTTAAGAATTCCTGGCGGAAATTTTCCCATGAGGAACTTTGTAGGCGGCTGGTGCGGAACCAACGACTGGCACGGTCTGTGAGAAGTTCGGCCATGGCCCGCGGCAGATGGTTTGTGTCCACCCCATACGAGAGCGCGCGTTCTTCGAGCAGTTCGATGAATGATAGAGGGTCATCTTGGCCGTCAAACTGGATTCCCCACTTTCGGATGCGTTCCGCCATTGGTGCAGCGTGGTTGTAGTGGTGCCCTTCCATGGGTCGGTCGATCGCTGGCAAGATCCTTGGCACGGGTGCTGGGTGGGTCTCTGTAGCTAGGGGCCTTGGAAACGAGGCAGCAGGAGTGCGGTATTCGGTGGCTGCGGGGACTCGTAGTCCGGTCTTAGGATCCATTTGGCGAGTGTCGGATGGTCCAGGAGTAGTGGGCAGTGGTGACTTGGAACGAGAGCGTGAAGCTGGCTTGGCATAGTGCCTCTCGAACTCTCCTAGGCGGACCCAGGCTTCTTGCGCGAGTGGCCCGGCGACTAGAGCGGCAAATTTCCTTCGGCGTTCATCGACCGTTCCTTCGCTGCCGAATCCGAATTCTTCGGCGAGGACTTCTAGTTCGTCCCGACGGAGTTTGTGGATCCAGCCGGTGCTGACCCCTGGATTGGAAAAGTGTCCCGCAGGGTATGCCTCCTCTGGTTGTTCATCGTCGTGATGTTCCATGTTGATTTCTGTTGATTTTTGGCACTGAGTCACTGTTAAACGGCACTTTTAGGATCGGCACTGCGTATACTTTCGCGTTTGTTTTCGCGCCCGGATTATGTAAGTGCGCGGACTTGTTATCGATTCAATTTCCTTTTTGATGGCAGTGGGTCTTTAATCCACGAAGTCCCTGATTTCGGTTTTCTTGAAGTTTCCACGAAAAATCCTTTAAAGTCCCTGCTCGGGCGCCACTTGTAATGTCATATTTCAGGCTGAGGTATGCATCAGTCTGTCCAGGGTCCTGAATTACAAGATATTTATAATTCACGAGGACTTTATCGGGAAAACCAGGAACTTTGCCAGAAAACTGAAATAGAAATCACAACACTTTTTGGTTCTTTTAATTTTAATGGTTTTCTTTATTTTTCCGTATGATTATTCTACCCGGTTATGTTATGTTTAACTGTTCTACTATGCGTATGGTGGTTTGACTGACTGCCGCCCCCGATGGCTGGTGGACTGCCTTTTTATAGATCGCCGGCCTTCCATGTATGTCTTATAGATATCTTATTTCTACTCCAGACCGTGGGAAGGGTTCTTACACAAATATCTATGGCCGAGTTATAGTCTGCGCGTGCAGACGGGCTGATCGGTAACAGAAGGTTACCTAATCATTTGCCCTGCAGTCAGTGTCCAATATTCCCGGTAAGGAAAGTCGGAGACTGCTGACTGGCTTACGCATGTGGGGGGTTTTGCTCGGTAATCGAGAGTTACCTAAGCAATCGCCTCCCAATAGGTGTCCAATGTCCCCGGTAGGGTGATCGATATGCACCGGTACCGTGGGAAAGGAATGTAACTTTAGGGAAATTTGAGGTTTTTACTTAGCGTTTATTTATATGGTTATACATGTAGAGATATTTAAAGAGGTTTTACTAGTGTTCAGTTATGCGATTATACATGTAGAGATATTTAAAGAAAGGTGTTCCTGTGTTGTGACGAACCATGGGGAACCATGGTTCGTTACAGCATTGAGCGTTCAGAACGGAGAAATTTGACCGAGCTATTACATAGTGAGAAAGAGAAGAGGGAGAACCAACTCCTCGAAATTTTTTATAAAGTCTTCATTTTAAATTTTTAAGACTGGATAACTCTTTGGTAAACCAAGGACGCTTTCCAGATCTAACCGGACAACAAAGTGGGACACAAGAATCAAAAAATGTGTCAAGTATATTGTAAAAAATGTTTGTGCCTTTCATAACGTCAGTGCACAAATACAGAGCGGACCAACCAAAATCACTAATGAGGTTATTAAGCTTCGTAAGCTCGGCTTTACGAAAGCAGCGGACACGTTCAGATAGCCTACCCATTCGATCCAATACAGTAGGGCCAATATCGACTGACACTTCGAATGTAGGATGGTAGGAGCCTTCAGGTATAGTGAGCGGAAGGGCTCGGGTTAACAACGCTATGGTCGGATCCGAGACAAAGCACAGATAAAGCAATCGACCCAAGGAATTTTTCACATGGTTGACTTGAGACAGGGATAGGTCTAGCAAGCCGTCGATAAAGTCATGTCGTGACATGGGCACAAGGTTATTAGACTCGCTTACCGAAGACCAAACAGTACCTGGCAAATTGAAATCACCAAGAACTATCATATGGTCTTTATCTGATAACGAGGAAGAAAAACAGTTTTTAAAGCGGACAGGTGATGCTCGTATATTAAGATATCCGAGGAAGGTGGAATATACGAGCAAGTAATGAAAATGGAAAAGCCTGGGAGAATCAGTTTTACGCACAGGAATTCCAGGTCTTGTTGAACCTGGACCATGAAATGTTCCGACGTGAAGTTTGAGTCCACTGGAATAAGGACCCCACCTCCACGTCGAGACGAACGGTCATTTCTAAAAATTGTGTACCGACCTGCCAAAACTTCGGAACTAAGGATGTCCGGCTTTAACCAGGTTTCGGTAAACACAATAACATGGGACAAGAATGCGAGACTCTCAAGAAAAAGAGTTCTGAGCTTACTACGCAAGCCGCTAGCATTCTGGTAGGTAACTACAAGAGAGGTAGTTAGTTTTTTGGATGGGTGGAAGTAGAGGTGGAAGATGAGGATGGAGATGGAGCACTGGTCTGAATACTAGGAAGAGTAATGGGTGGCCTATTCTTTTTCTTTGCCTTAAACTCTTTAACCACCAAATGCTACGGCCAAAGCTTGGCGGAACAAATGGTTTCAAATTGAGTTGGGGAGACACTTATCTTGAAGGAAGATATCTCCCTGGCGGAAGAAAAGTTAAATTTTTCCACCTTTAAGCCAACGGCTTTTATTTTGCTTTATATAAAAGCGGTCACATCATTGGATGTGAGGTCAGGGGCTAGCCGCGAGTACCTGTGATGGCAGTATCCGGTGGTCCTGGACATCTATTAGCTGGTGGGAGCGAGACTGAGGGGGATAGTTAGGGGTTGGACACGGACTCTACAGACATTTCTAACTGCATACTCTCCGAAGTGACGAATTCGGCTCCCGAATCTGCATCACCAGCAGCGATCGTTGCCCTTGGAGTAGCAAACGTAATCAACTGCTGCACTAAGGGAGTGGTCGGAGTAAGTTTTTCAGATGCCGGCGGACATGAGGCAGTCGGCACTTGCAAGTCCCGCGGAGTAGACTTCTTGCGCCTCGGAGACTCAGCCAGCAGCTGTAAACTGCTGAACTCAGTGTTCATGGCCAAGAGCCGATCATATTGCTGTTTAAAGCCTACGATCAGCTCTTTGAAGCCACTCCGCGTCTGCCTCATGAACGAACGCATGTAGTTTTCCACAGCACGGCATTCCTCACAACTATAATGTAGGCCGTTGTTTTGGGAAATGGCGTCTCCTACACGGCCCGAGATCCCTACACATTTTGCGTGCACTACGCTTTCGCAAAGCCAGCAGGGGATATTGGGCTGGTCATGGGGGATCTGCTTCTTGCTGGTTTTTTTGGCACAGACGACAGAAAATTCCATATTTATGTCTTTTATTTTTTTTTACTTCGGGAAAAAAAATTTCAAAACAAATAGCAATCAGACCACTGTGCAGAGCAAATGCTTAGAGCAATGCTTAAAGCGAAATCGGTAAAAGATTCTCAACAGCTTATAAGTGAGTGTTACTCGTTACTGCACAAAAAGTTACAAGAGCGAGAGCGAAAGAACAGTTATTGAGAGTTAGGTGATAGAGAGAGCGATAGACGGCAATAACTACGACAAAGAGCGGCTAAATTTAATGAGAGGGCGTACTTACGAAAAGCAACAACACAAACACACGACTAACCGACGCACAAAATTTATTAAATAAGTTGTGTTTTTACACAATTATCAGGCATGCACCCGCGGTAAAAGTATGATTTTAATGTTAGTTAGTTAGAGAGTTTAATTATAGATAAAATAACACCGGCTGTTTAAGTTAAACAAAAGGAAAATGCGGAGCGCAAAACAAAAACACGTCTGGTCACTACGAAAGAGAACGAACGAAAGTATCTTGGTGTCATCCTTGACTCCAAACACTTCTGGAATAGAAACACGGAGGAAAGGAAGAAAAAGGCAATGGCAGCTTCTACACCTGTAGGAAGACTTTTGTACGAACATGGGGCTTACAGCCGCGCATCATCCACTAGATATACAGCGGTAATAAGACCCATCCTGAAATACGGAGGCATGGTATGGTGGGAAGCGGTTAACACCAAATCCCACCTCGAGAACCTCCGTAGAGTAAAACGGACGGCATGCCTTGGGATTACCGGATCTCTCAAATCCAGGCAGCTCTGGACACCATGCTAGGCCTGGAACCGATAGACCTCCATCTTAAGTACAAGGCTGAGATAAGCGCAGCTAGGCTACTTGCCGGGCAGTTCTTCAAGTCATCGGCTTATGCCACTATACTCCATGAGGAAGAAAGTGGAACAGCTGGGGGAGTGACTACTGTGTTTCAAAGTTCTCATAGAAAAGAAACTTTATTTGGTAGTTCTTATGAGTAGCTATTTTATTTTAATGACTGCTTATACTACAATACCTTCGAGGAACATAGCAATCTGCGTCGACACAAGCATACTCGTACGTGATACGGTTAACGCGCTAAGCCAGATCAGCGCGCACTCAATCAGATTCACGTGGGTTCCGGGTCATACCGACATAATGGGTAACAAAGTGCGGACGAGTGTGCCAGAGCTGGATCGGCAAGACAATGGCGGACGCAGTCAGCGACATACGGAGGCCACTACGAGACATCATCGCGCAGATGAGAACGAGATCGGACAGCTGGTGGAACCACTTGGAACCAATTGGAACACCCAATTGTGAGATCTCTCGTTCACTTTGGCCTCACTATGACCCTAAACGCACCAAGACTCTCCTAAGCTTCAGGAAGAGTCGGGTGCGGACACTGACGTAAGTTATAACAGGGCACTGTGTCATCGGCCGCATGGCCACAAGGTACAGACTGCCCCACCATGACTTCTGCCGCAGCTGCAGGGACGAGGAGGAAATAGAGCATCCAGCACCTTCTCTGCAATTGTCCTGCACTCATGGGGAGGCGTCACCGAATACTCGTCGGCGCCTTCTACGAAGACCTGGACAGCCTGGCAAACATGCCTCTAGAGAAACTGATGCTTTTTATAGAGGCCTCGGGATGGTTCGCGAAACCTCTCTAGGCCCCGGACAATATCCCACGACGAGTGTGGGCATCACAATGGGCAGACTTGCCTCCGAGTGACCTCGACTTCGGTCTAGCAGCCCTATAAACCCAACCCTATCCTGGGCGGACTGAGCCTATCTCCGCCTGGCTGCGCCACGGACCGATAGCGTTACAGAGAACGCCCATCAAAATAATATTAAATACTATTAAAACAATATAAATAAATTTAATTTTTGTAATACCCGACGACAATTGAGTCGACCGGTAAAATAGATTGGCCTGTAAAGCCATTCGCCTATTAGGTAGGACACAAATGTAATGATAATTGGTATAATAATATATCAAATTTTAAAAATAATTTTTGAGATAAAAGAAAAACCCAATAATTCAATCATGGGTAAAACAGAATCAAAGATCGAAAATCCGACGGCAAATGTCGTCAATAAACTTGAAATAGTAGATCACACAGAAGACATAGGTTCACTGTGGACACTATTACTAATAATAATTATTTTGCTATCCACAATGCTTTTGCTAAAATTGTAAATAAAATTATTTCAAAATATCCGATTATCTATGGACAATTTTTGGATACCGATAACAAAAGCAATTGTAAGAATTAGAACAAAATTTGATAGATCTTTTAAATGTTTAAATAAAAATGTGCATATCACAATACAAACTATAACAAAGCATACAGAAATACTTATTGCACAATATAATAAAATAGTACTTATCTATCAAAATTGCCAAGAAAGACTTTCAGATTTACACGAAACCCAAATTATAGAAGTATTAGCAAACCTACAAGAAAAACTTCTTAAAATCAGTACAATACATAGCTTGCGACTTTCCTTACCAAACAATTACACCAGTCTAGCCAGCTTTAATAAATCATTTCTGCCCGATACAATACATATAGCAGAACAAGTAATACTAGAATCTGACCTAGAAACTGACCAGGAAATAGAAACAACAATGGCACAAACAAATATAGAATTTCTCAGCTCAGCCACCAGGCTTATACCAGATTTCGATGGTAAACACAAAAATCTGAGAAGTTTCCTAGACGCACTAGAAATAGTAGATTCCATTAAAGGAACTCATGAAGTTTTAGCAGTATCCGTCCTTAAATCAAAACTTAAAGGACATTCCAGGAACTTAATAGAATCAGAAACAACAATAGCAGACGTCATTCGTAAGCTTAAAAATGACGTAAAAGGCGAGTCGGTTGAAGTACTAAACGCTAAAATGTTGAACGTCCAACAGAAAAATAAAACTGCAAACGTCTATACTCAAGAAATTCAACAATTGACAAAGGCTCTAGAAAGCGCCTATATTGAGACGGAATTTCTCTTTCCCTTGCCACTAAATATTCAACCCAACAAGCTGTAAAAGCTATGACAAAGAATTGCTCCATCGAAAAAGTTAAACTTATCATGGAAGCGGGACAGTTCAATAACATGAACGAAGCTGTCTCCAAGTTCGTAAACAGTTGCACAGATGCAACCGGTAAAACTGATACCGTACTGTACTATAATCGGCAGAGTAATAACTCATATAGAGGAAACTCATACCGAGGCGGAAGCCGAGGTGGATACCAAGGTAATTACCGAGGTAGTTACCAAAGTAGCCAAAGCCGAGGACGCGGAAATTTCAGAGGAAATTTTCGACGTTACAACAATAGTAATAACAACATAACATAATAACATTCTTCAGACACGAAGTAACCTTTCTAGGTCATAAGTGTACTGATAAAGGTATTTTACCAGACGACAAGAAATATGACGTTGTAGAGAAATACCCAGTCCCAACGGACGCAGATAGCGCTAGAAGATTCGTTGCATTTTGCAATTATTATAGACGTTTCATTAAAAACTTTTCCGATTATTCATGTCACATAACAAGATTATGTAAAAAGAATGTTAACTTCGAATGGACAGATAAATGTCAGAAAGCATTCGAATATTTAAAAGTACAATTGATGAAACCAACCTTACTGCAATATCCAGATTTTAGCAAAGAATTTTGTATAACAACGGATGCAAGTAAACAAGCATGTGGTGCTGTTCTAACACAAAATTATAATGGAACTCAGCTACCAGTAGCGTATGCATCAAGATCATTTACAAAGGGAGAAAGTAATAAAAACACAACAGAACAAGAATTAGCTGCAATACATTGGGCAATAAATCATTTTCGACCATACATTTATGGCAAACATTTCACTGTCAAAACTGACCATAGGCCACTTACCTATTTATTTTCTATGATTAACCCCAGCTCAAAATTAACACGTATGAGACTAGATTTTGAGGAATATGATTTTACTGTGGGTATCTTAAGGGAAAGGACAACCATATAGCAGATGCGTTATCAAGAATAACCATTACATACTTAAAAAATATACAAACAACCAATACAGTATTAAAAGTCACTACAAGAAATCAAAGTAGACAAAAAACCTGCGCAGGTTCAAACACAGAATTGCAAAAGCAATCGATCTCTTCAAAGCCCAATATATACAACGTCATACAAAATGATGATGTTAAAAAAGTAGTGACCTTACATTTATCTTCGACTAAATGTTTCTTTAAACATGGGAAAAAGATATTTGTGAGAATTAAAGTTAGCGACCTTTATACTAATGGAATCTTCGACTTAGGTCAATTTTTCCAAAGGCTTGAAAAAGCAGCCGGTATAAATAACATCAGCCAACTTAAAATGGCACCAGCGAAGAAATCTTTGAGAACATTTCAATAGATTCTTTTAAGGGCAATAAAATATTAAAGAATTTAAGAGTAGCGCTACTCAAGCCGGTGACCACAATAAAAGAAAATAAAGAAAAGAAGAGATACTGTCTACATTCCATGATGATCCAATCCAAGGAGGTCACACAGGTATAGCTAAAACATTAGCGAAAATAAGAAGGCATTATTATTGGAAAAACATGACACGTCAAATTACAAATTATGTGAGAAAGTGTCCCAAATGCTAAAAGTCCAAAACGACTAAACATACCAAGACCCCATTGACTATAACTGAAACACCACAAATGGCGTTTGATAGGGTAATTGTGGATACGATCGGTCCACTTCCTAAATCAGAACAAGGAAACGAATATGCAGTCACTTTAATCTGTGACTTGACAAAATACCTTGTAGCCATACCAATCAAGAACAAAAGTGCAAAAACAGTAGCTAAAGCTATATTTGAAGATTTTCTTCTAAAGTACGGGTCCAATGAAGACGTTCATTACGGACATGGGAACGGAATACAAAAATTCAATAATTGAAGATTTATGTAAAAACTTAAATATTCAAAACATAACATCCACTGCACATCATCACCCAGACTGTAGGAACCGTGGAGCGAAGCCACAGAACTTTTAATGAGTTCATACGCTCATACATCTCAACTGACAAAACAGATTGGGATGTATGGCTACAATACTTCGTATATTGCTTCAACACAACCCCCTCTATGGCACATGATTATTGTCCATATGAATTAGTTTTCGGTAAGACTTCGAACTTACCATTACATTTTAATAGCATAGATAGAATAGATCCTCTTTATAATATAGATGATTACGCTAAAGAATCAAAATTTAGACTAGAACAAGCTTTTAAAAGAGCAAGATTAATGATAGAATCTAATAAACAGAAACAAAAAATTAATTATGATAAAAACTGTTTAGATTTCAAATTAAAAACAGGAGATCAGGTTTTATTGAAAAATGAAACAGGTCATAAGTTAGATTTTAAATATACTGGACCATATAAGGTAGATAGTATGGGAGAAAATGATAATATAACAATTTCAAATATAAAAGACAAAAAACAAAAAACAAAAAGTACATAAGGATAGATTAAAACTTTTCATTTCATAATAATTTCATTTTATCCTGTCATGACCATGATTTAGGTAACCATGACTTAGGTAGGCATACGTAAAATAGCCATGATTTAGGTAACCATGACTTAAGTAAGCACACGTATATAACCATGATACATAGTTCATCGGAAATAAAAAAAATAAAAAAATAATAATAAAAACAATAAATATATAAATACATAAAAAAAAAAAAAAAAAACAAAACAAAAAAATATTTTTATATACATAAACATACATGTTAGTTCACAAAATTCAAATATTGTTTCAAATAACTTCATATATTACGTTATTTTTTTAAAAAGGGAGGTGTAGTGAACCCATGCATGTACATATGTAACACTCTGTTATATATATAAATACATATATACATATGAGCAGTGACATAAACAACTTATGTTTATGTTACACATTCCTTTTGCACAGCAACGATCTAAGACTTGAACGCAGATCGGACAGCTACCAAAACTGCTGAGCAGGCATTTACCCGAACTCAGGCAGAACCCAAACGCCCTAACATATAGGCGATGGGTCTCACTCTCAAAAGCCCCTTAATGCTGATCATGCATTTCCATTAGACTAGGCAGAGACCACGCGCACTAATACTTATGCGGTGGTACTCTTTTCATATAATGCATGGGAGAACTCTCGCTCTCCGTTATACATAAGAACGATTGTACCCTAGGATAAGAACAAAAAGATATTCAATAAACATTCTGAATTAAGCCACCAACCGATGCGGTATGACTTCGCTGAGCTTCAACATAACAGTTTTGTTTATGCAAATTGTACGTTTGTTCTCATTCTATCATATATTTTATTCAAATTCAAGGTCAAATATACCATCGAGCTGGCTCTTTGTTACCTTTCGACAGCGCAGACCACCAATTTTTGCAATTATATTTTATCGGGAACGCGGAAGACGAAGCTGATCGTCGGTGTGCCATTATTACCAACACGCGGAGACAAATTATTTTCGATTTGCAAAATATGTTCCATGAGCACAATGAATTGGTTCAGGTTTTGAAAACATCGCTTGATTGAATGCCATCTGACGGACATAAAATTGTTATTCGAGCTGATAAAACACCGGTTGGCGAACATGCAAGGCGTTTCAATGCACAAACAGTTGACGAAGTGGCAATAGTCATAGTTGGTGAGCAATTTAATAATCGTGATATTCTGCTTCTTCGTAGAAATGAACAACTTGAACGTGTAGCCGAGACTCATCGCTGTTATGATGCACTACAATATCCCGTATTGTTTTGGAGCGGACAAGATGGCTATAATTTCAACATTAAAATGATAAATCCAGTAAACGGTCGAGAAGGAACAAAGTAAGTTAGTGCTATGAATTATTAAGCATACAGGCTGCAGATACGGCAAAATCAAGACAACCACATATTGAGGTGTAGAGCACTTTTCCACCAGATATTGTTGACATGTATGCAAAAATTGAATCGGAACGGTTAAATTTTCTTCGAATCAACCAAGCCAAATTACGTTCCGAAGAGTATGTTCATTTGCGTGATGCCATTAACAACGATGGTAATGCAGAAAACGTTTGAACTATGATTATATTACCGTCATCGTATGTTGGAAGTCCACGTCATATGTTTGAGTACGCGCAAGATGCGATGGCATACGTTCGCCGTTACGGTCGACCAGACCTCTTCATCACCTTCACATGTAATCCGCAATGGGAAGAAATCTCGGAATTATTGTTTGTTGGCCAAACATCGAAAGATCGCCATGATATTTTAGCACGTAATTTTAGAGAAAAATTGAAATCACTCATGGATTTAATTGTCAAACACGGTGCATTTGGGTCTGTTCAATGTTGGATGTATTCAATTGAATGGCAGAAACGAGGTTTGCCACATGCGCATATTTTAATTTGGCTGATTGAAAAAATAGGGCCAAATCAAATTGACGATGTGATTTCGGCAGAAATTCCAGATCCGACAGTGGATCCTGAATTGTTTGAAGTGGTCACCAAAAATATGATTCACGGTCCATGTGGTGCGTTGAATTTGAATTCACCCTGTATGGTTGAAGGGAACTGCTCCAAACGTTTTCCAACAAATTTGGTCTCCGATACAGTGACGGGCAACGATGGATATCCCGAATATCGGCGTTGATCAACTGAAGATAATGTCTATTCGGTAACTTTGAAGAGTTAAAAATCAAGATTTGGAGATTGATAATCGTTGGGTTGTGCCATGTTCACCGTTATTATCTAAGATTTATAAAGCGCACATAAACGTAGAGGTCTGCAATTCAGTTCAATCTATTAAATACATTTGCAAATACATCAACAAGGGCAGTGATATGGCTGTTTTTGGAGCAGTTGCTAATGTTACCGATGAAATCACTCAATTTCAAATGGGCGGATACATCAGTTCAAATGAAGCAGTATGGCGCATATTATCATTCCGGATCCATGATAGGCATCCAACTGTAGTTCATTTAGCTGTTCATCTTGAAAACGGTCAACGCGTTTTTTTCACACCCGGAAATGCAATGCGAAGAGCTGCGCAACCACCAGCAACAACTCTAACTGCATTTTTTTCGTTGTGTCAAGCAGATTGTTGAGCTACTGAGCTTCTTCAGTAGCGTTGTATTGCGATATTATTAAAAAGGCGATGATTGTTCAATATATATATTCACAGTTTATTGTGGTGAAGTAAATAAGCGATACAGAGTCGAAAGGATAGTTTACTGGATTCAAGACGGGGTCAGATTGAAGACGCGGGGGTCGGTTCAAGACGGTGTCGGATTGAATAGCTCGATTCCAAGACGATGCGCAGTGATTGCAAGATCAAGACGAATTCAAAGGGCAGGCGGGCCGAATTGCCTGTGCCCTAATGCGAGCGAGAGAGCGACAGATCGAGAGAGTGATAGCGAAAGGCGATAGAAAGAAAGGTGTGGGATGAAGATGCGAAAGAGAACGGCTGCATAGGCTGCTGCCGTGAGGGAGCATGAATGCGTGCATGAGTTTGTAGGTAAATGACAATTCAGTACAGTGGGCAGTGCGAACAACGAACAATAATAAGGGATTTACTCTACTGCTGCACCACTGGCTATAATCTATGCATTTGGCCACTATTTGGCTGCGTAACCAAACATACTCCCCCCGTTGAAGATCACGGGTCTTTAACAAACTTCCTTCAACAGCATACAGGGTTCAGCAGACAAAGCTTGTTGTTGATGGGGCCGTTCTTCCTTCCGTCGATACCTGTAGATTCGCTGCAAGAAAGCAACGCGTTGTCCGACATCTAATCGGTTGAAGTTGAGCCATGTCATGTGATGCTCAGCGACAGAATAAGAAGAGGCGAAAAAGAATAGCGCATTCAAACCAAGCACTGGAAGTGATGTGTCCAGATCAGCATGATTTCCTGAAATGACTGAGGGATTAGCAATTTCTGCCCTCCCCCTAAAAAGGCCAATGTCGGGACGGTCTTTGCCCAGCACAGCTTGAGGTCCAGCGCGATGCCCAGAATTACGTCCGCCAGAGAGCGTGGGTTCGTTCGGATGAATAATCGGCCGGAACGAAGCGTTTGCAGAGAACCCACAAGGCCTGAAGGTCCGTAAACGAGGTCGTAGGCTGAGCAGGAACCACATCTGACGCAAGTCCACCTGTCTTGATGCAATCGAGGCCGCCTTCTTACTTTGAATAGGATTCCTCGTCTCCTGCTCCACCATGAAGAGCCGGCACAAGAAACAGATGCTTCGATTGGTATTGGTTTCTGTCGGTCAGTCCGATTGGCTCCAAAATCGCGCACGAATCCACTTGAAATGGGGCCGGTGTGATTCCATGACCATACGCAGGATGCGGAGTTACGGAAGTGGACCGCTTAGTGATCTCTCCGAGAATGATCCCAGTGAGCGTCACAAACAGCTCTTCAAAGTTGTCGGCGAGTTCACTTCCAATCTCGTCGATGTTCAGCTCCTCGAGTTCACTGTGCACGGTTTTAAAAGTGCCGTGCAGCTCCTCGATTTGCTTCAGCCTGCCAACGAGCATGAAGTGGTCGAATAGGGAAGCGTTCTCCAAGACAACTTTTAGCTGCTTCATCCGTTCAAATAACGCTGGTGCTTTCCGCTTTAGGAAAGCCAGACTGTTTCCAGCAGCGGTCACTGCACCGTCGTTCCTCGCACCCATTTCGGCGCAGGCGCTGGAAAACGTTCCTAGCGGGAAGATGACCGCAAAGAATAACGAACGCTTGCAGAAATGCAGCAAGAACCGCAAGCAGATCGCAAAGCAGACGACGCGAGCACCGTTTTTGTTGCTTGTGCACAGCCGAATACCGAAAAAACCGTGGTTCAATGCGAATTAAAAGAACGACAAATGTTATTGTTTTTTGTGATAAAATTTAACGAGTTAATGTTTAAATCACGTCGGGGTCACCAAATGTTGAGCTTCTGAGCTTCTTCAGTAGCGTTGTATTGCGATATTATTAAAAAGGCGATGATTGTTCAATATATATATTCACAGTTTATTGTGGTGAAGTAAATAAGCGATACAGAGTCGAAAGGATAGTTAGCTGGATTCAAGACGGGGTCAGATTGAAGACGCGGGGGTCGGTTCAAGACGGTGTCGGATTGAATAGCTCGATTCCAAGACGATGCGCAGTGATTGCAAGATCAAGACGAATTCAAAGGGCAGGCGGGCCGAATTGCCTGCGCCTGAATGCGAGCGAGAGAGCGACAGATCGAGAGAGTGATAGCGAAAGGCGATAGAAAGAAAGGTGTGGGATGAAGATGCGAAAGAGAACGGCTGCATAGGCTGCTGCCGTGAGGGAGCATGAATGCGTGCATGAGTTTGTAGGTAAATGACAATTTAGTACAGTGGGCAGTGCAAACAACGAACAATAATAAGGATTTACTCTACTGCTGACCACTGGCTATAATCTATGCATTTGGCCACTATTTGGCTGCGTAACCAAACACAGATGATTTTGCGAAAACATTGCTATACGCCGAAGTACCCGAATATTATACGTGGAATAATTCGTCAAAAGTTTTTCAAAGGCGAAGACGCGGAAAAGCCGTTCATGGTCAGCCAGTATTGTTTCACTCAGATGCGATAGGACGAATTTATACAGTTCATCCTGAACAAGCAAGAGTGTTATTATTTGCGATTGTTGCTAATAAATGTTCGTGGACCAACATCATTTGAATCTTTGCGAACTGTTGATGAAGAATTGTGTGGGACGTATCGCGAAGCATGCGAACGATTGAATATGCTTGAGAATGACATGCATTGGGATCTTACACCTGAAGATGCATCATTGTCATCAAGTCCACATCAAATTCGGACACTTTTCGCAATTATTATAGCCACGTGCATTCCAGCAAAGCCAATTGAATTGTGGCAAAAACATCAAAATCATTTGTCAGAGGATTTTTTACATCGATTGCGCCGTCAAACGGGTGATATAAACATGGACTATACGCCGGAAATTTACAACGAAGCATTGATTGCTATTGAAGACCTTTGCTTGATGATAGTAGGAGTCTTCAGGTATAGTGAGCGGAAGGGCTCGGGTTAACAACGCTATGGTCGGATCTGAGACAAAGCACAGATAAAGCAATCGACCCAAGGAATTTTTCACATGGTTGACTTGAGACAGGGATAGGTCTAGCAAGCCGTCGATAAAGTCATGTCGTGACATGGGCACAAGGTTATTAGACTCGCTTACCGAAGACCAAACAGTACCTGGCAAATTGAAATCACCAAGAACTATCATATGGTCTTTATCTGATAACGAGGAAGAAACAGTTTTAAAGCGGACAGGTGATGCTCGTATATTAAGATATCCGAGGAAGGTGGAATATACGAGCAAGTTGTGAAAATGGAAAAGCCTGGGAGAATCAGTTTTACGCACTCTTGTTGAACCTGGACCATGAAATGTTCCGACGTGAAGTTTGAGTCCACTGGAATAAGGACCCCACCTCTATGTCGAGACGAACGGTCATTTCTAAAATTGTGTACCGACCTGCCAAAACTTCGGAACTAAGGATGTCCGGCTTTAACCAGGTTTCGGTAAACACAACAACATGGGACGAGAATGCGAGACTTTCAAGGAAAAGAGTGCTGAGCTTACTACGCAAGCCTCTAGCATTCTGGTAGGTAACTACAAGAGAGGTAGTTAGTTTTTTGGATGGGTGGAAGTAGAGGTGGAAGATGAGGATGGAGATGGAGCACTGGTCTGAATACTAGGAAGAGTAATGGGGGGCCTATTCTTTTTCTTTGCCTTAAACTCTTTAACCACCAAATGCTACGGCCAAAGCTTGGTTTGGTTTCAAATTGAGTTGGGGAGACGCTTATCTTGAAGGAAGATATCTCCCTGGCGTAAGAAAAGTTAAAGTTTTCCACCTTTAAGCCAACGGCTTTTATTTTGCTTTGTATAAAAGCGGTCACATCATTGGATGTGAGGTCAGGGGCTAGCCGCGAGACAAAAACTTGTCGCTTTGGTGGGACTCACACCAGTGTTTTTGGCACCACAGGCCTAGTACCTGTGATGCCAGTATCCGAAAATCATGGACATCTATTAGCTGGTGGGAGCGAGATGGGGGGATAGTTAAGGGGTTGGACATGGACTCTACAGACATTTCTAACTGCATACTCTCCGAAGTGACGCATTCGGCTCCCGAATCTGCATCACCAGCAGCGATCGTTGCCCTTGGAGAGCAAACGTAATCAACTGCTGCACTAAAGGGAGTGGTCGGAGTAAGTTTTTCAGATGCTGGCGGACATGAGGCAGTCGGCACTTGAAAGTCCCGCGGAGTAGACTTCTTGCGCCTCGGAGACTCAGCCAACAGCTGTAAACTGCTGAACTGAGTGTTCATGGCCAAGAGCCGATCACATTGCTGTTTAAAGCCTACGATCAGCTCTTTGAAGACACTCTGCGACTGCCTCATGAACGAACGCATGTCGTTTTCCACAGCATGGCATTCCTCACAACTATAATGTAGGCCGTTGTTTTGGGAATGGCGTCTCTACACGCGCTAAGTACACATTTTTGCGTGCACTACGCTTTCGCAAAGCTAGCAGGGGATATTGGGCTGGTCATGGGGGATCTGCTTCTTGCTGGTTTTTTCGGCACAGACGACAGAAAATTCCATATTTATGTCTTTTATTTTTTTTTACTTCGGGAAAAAAAATTTCAAAACAAATAGCAATCAGACCACTGTGCAGAGCAAATGCTTAGAGCAATGCTTAAAGCGAAATCGGTAAAAGATTCTCAACAGCTTATAAGTGAGAGCGTTACTGCACAAAAAGTTACAAGAGCGAGAGCGAAAGAACAGTTATTGAGAGTTAGGTGATAGAGAGAGCGATAGATGGTATAACTACGACAAAGAGTGGCTAAATTTAATGAGAGGCGTACTTACGAAAAAGCAACAACACAAACACACGACTAACCGACGCACAAAATTTATTAAATAAGTTGTGTTTTTACACAATTATCAGGCATGCACCCGCGGTAAAAGTATGATTTTAATGTTAGTTAGTTAGAAGTTTAATTGAGAAAAAACACTGGCTGTTTAAGTTAAACAAAAGGAAAAATGCGGAGCGCAAAACAAAAACACGTCTGGTCACTACGAAAGAGAACGAACGAAAGTATCTTGGTGTCATCCTTGACTCCAAACTCTTCTGGAATAGAAACACGGAGGAAAGGAAGAAAAAGGCAATGGCAGTTTCTACACCTGTAGGAAGACTTTTGTACGAACATGGGGCTTACAGCCGCGCATCATCCACTAGATATACAGCGGTAATAAGACCCATCCTGAATAGGAGGCATGGTATGGTGGGAAGCGGTTAACACCAAATCCCACCTCGAGAACCTCCGTTGAGTAAAACGGACGGCATGCCTTGGGATTACCGGATCTCTCAATCCAGGCAGCTCTGGACACCATGCCAGGCCTGGAACCGATAGACCTCCATCTTAAGTACAAGGCTGAGATAAGCGCAGCTAGGCTACTTGCCGGGCAGTTCTTCAAGTCATCGGCTTATGCCACTATACTCCATGAGGAAGAAAGTGGAACAGCTGGGGGAGTGACTACTGTGTTTCAAAGTTCTCATAGAAAAGAAACTTTATTTGGTAGTTCTTATGAGTAGCTATTTTATTTTAATGACTGCTTATACTACAATACCTTCGAGGAACATAGCAATCTGCGTCGACACAAGCATACTCGTACGTGATACGGTTAACGCGCTAAGCCAGATCAGCGCGCACTCAATCAGATTCACGTGGGTTCCGGGTCATACCGACATAATGGGTAACGAGAGTGCGGACGAGTGTGCCAGAGCTGGATCGGCCAAGACAATGGCGGACGCAGTCAGCGACATACGGAGGCCACTACGAGACATCATCGCGCAGATGAGAACGAGATCGGACAGCTGGTGGAACCACTTGGAACCAATTGGAACACCCAATTGTGAGATCTCTCGTTCACTTTGGCCCCACTATGACCCTAAACGCACCAAGACTCTCCCTAAGCTTCAGTAAGAGTCGGGTGCGGACACTGACGTAAGTTATAACAGGGCACTGTGTCATCGGCCGCATGGCCACAAGATACAGACTGCCCCACCATGACTTCTGCCGCAGCTGCAGGGACGAGGAGGAAATAGAGCATCCAGCACCTTCTCTGCAATTGTCCTGCACTCATGGGGAGGCGTCACCGAATACTCGTCGGCGCCTTCTACGAAGACCTGGACAGCCTGGCAAACATGCCTCTAGAGAAACTGGTGCTTTTTATAGAGGCCTCGGGATGGTTCGCGAAACCTCTCTAGGCACCGGACAATATCCCATGACGAGTGTGGGCATTACAATGGGCAGACTTGCCTCCGAGTGACCTCGACTTCGGTCGAGCAGCCCTATAAACCTACCCTATCCTGGGCGGACTGAGCCTTTCTCTGCCTGAGATAGGTCCTCACAGGCTACTGCAATGGGAACAATTAAAGCATTTCCGGTTACAAGTGGGAATTATTCCAAGGCCTTGGATAAGCTGCGTTCCTGCTATGACAAACCTGCGCTAATCTTCATGGAAACAAAACATCAATTTTATTAATGCAGTCAGCCAGTCATCAAATCCCCACCAATTAAGCAGTTTAACTCCTAACGCTTCGGCCTTGTTTAGCTCTTTTTCATCCCTAGGTTCTACAACGCAAATCTAAGAATTCATGTTGTAATGAATCGCTGGAGTACACATCGTTGACGTCGTGGAGTCAATGCGTCGACATTCTCGAGCGACATTGCCAATTTCTGGTGTCCAGTGGACCCACTCGAAACCAGACTAGAAAGCCCGAGCAAGTCACAATCATTTGCAGCTTCACCAATGTCTAAAATTGATTATTTGCGCTGACGAGCATTCCTTCATTCGCTGCTCAAATCTTGGACACAGGCTAATGGCGTGCGAGCAGTTCAAGGCCATGGAGGCAGTCCAACGGCTGGAGGTAGTGACAAGGCATGGGCTCTGTCTCAGCTGCATTTCTAAAGGTCATCAAATGACAACTTGTGCCTAAATTTATCGCTGTCGGACCTGCGTTCAATCGCATCACACTCTATTGCAGCACAGCAACATGCTGTAGGCCTCACCATCACAGCAAGCAAGCGACGCACAGTGGCTCGTTTACAGGAGATACATTTTTTCCCCTAATTTAAGGAACAAATCTAAAATATGAATTTAGACAAAAAAGGAAATATTTTTTGCGATTATATTTTATTATCTATTATATTTTTTAAGAAACGTCATTTTTTGCACTATTTTCAATTTTAAGCGGAATATAAAAAAATCCCATATTTGGCCGACATTGGACTGCACAAAAAAATAGTGCTGATATTCAGCAAACAAACAAAAGAAAAACCATTACCACAATTGCACCTTTTAGGAGATATTAGTTATTTTCCATTTCAACCCATGCTAACTAAACGGCCCTATGTAGTCGGCCATTTGAGAACGCAGCAGAGATGTTGCTCAATATATTTATAACCGTACTCAAAAAAGAGTTAAGGGGTATATTAGATTTGTGGTAAAAGTGGATGAGTGCAACGCAGAGAAGGAAACGTTTCCGACCCCATAAAATATATATATTCTTGATCAGCATCAATAGCCGAGTGGATATAGCTATGGCCGTTTGTCCGTCCGTCTGTCCGTCTTGTTGAGAGCCTGGATCTCAGAGACTATAAGAGTTAGAGTAACCAAATTTGGTTTCCATACTCATGTGATATCACACTGCTACAAGTGTATTTCAAAATTTCGCCCCGCCCCTTTCCGCCACCACAAAGGACGAAAATCTGTGGCAGGCACAATTTTAAAGATACGATAAAAACGCAGTATCGTAGAGAATGATCATATCTACCAGATTGCCGAATCTGAATCAGATCGGAATGAATGAAGAATGAAACAGAATGAAGAAATTAATTTTCAGTTGCTTCCCCCGTCTACTTCAGCCAGAGAGCTACTCATTCTCTTTCTCGTTCGCACACTCTGCCTCGTTCAGTGCGCGAGCAACCCCTAGTGAAGAAGATGTAGAATCTAAATGGTACATGTGGAACCGAACTTTACAAAAAAATTTAATCAAGAAAATTAAAAAAAAAATTTTTGCTGAATGAGTTGGATAATTGGTGAAATCTATTGCATATATATTAATGCCATTCATATCGTCATTAATCAGTTATTGGCACTAAAAAATCTGCACAAGTTTTTGCGAACTAGTTAACTAAATATATCAACCTCAGCTGAACTTCTTAATTTTCACCAATCGTTAATTTTATAGAATAACAAAGAACAGAATTGGGGGGTGTTCCCTTAAAAAAACAAAAAAAAATTCTGTGTGTAAGCGGCTATCTCCGCAACGCGTGCACCAAAATGGATGCGGTTTTTTTTAAATGATAGCCAGAGAATGTGACCTAGTTTGCACAAACAAATTTGTACTTTTCTATAACTAGGTTCCTCAAGGTTCCTTAGTGCTATGAATTATTAAGCATACAGGCTGCAGATACGGCAAAATCAAGACAACCACATATTGAGGTGTAGAGCACTTTTCCACCAGTATATTGTTGACATGTATGCAAAAATTGAATCGGAACGGTTAAATTTTCTTCGAATCAACCAAGCCAAATTACGTTCCGAAGAGTATGTTCATTTGCGTGATGCCATTAACAACGATGGTAATGCAGAAAACGTTGGAACTATGATAATATTACCGTCATCGTATGTTGGAAGTCCACGTCATATATTTGAGTACGCGCAAGATGCGATGTCATACGTTCGCCGTTACAGTCGACCAGACCTCTTCATCACCTTCACATGTAATCCGCATGTGATTTCGGCAGAAATTCCAGATCCGACAGTGGATCCTGAATTGTTTGAAGTGGTCACCAAAAATATGATTCACGGTCCATGTGGTGCGTTGAATTTGAATTCACCCTGTATGGTTGAAGGGAACTGCTCCAAACGTTTTCCAACAAATTTGGTCTCCGATACAGTGACGGGCAACGATGGATATCCCGAATATCGGCGTCGATCAACTGAAGATAATGTCTATTCGGTAACTTTGAGAGTTAAAAATCAAGATTTGGAGATTGATAATCGTTGGGTTGTGCCATGTTCACCGTTATTATCTAAGATTTATAAAGCGCACATAAACGTAGAGGTCTGCAATTCAGTTCAATCTATTACATACATTTGCAAATACATCAACAAAGGCAGTGATATGGCTGTTTTTGGAGCAGTTGCTAATGTTACCGATGAAATCACTCAATTTCAAATAGGCGGATACATCAGTTCAAATGAAGCAGTATGGCGCATATTATCATTCCGGATCCATGATAGGCATCCAACTGTAGTTCATTTAGCTGTTCATCTTGAAAACGGTCAACGCGTTTTTTTTCACACCCGGAAATGCAATGCGAAGAGCTGCGCAACCACCAGCAACAACTCTAACTGCATTTTTTTCGTTGTGTCAAGCAGATGATTTTGCGAAAACATTGCTATACGCCGAAGTACCCGAATATTATACGTGGAATAATTCGTCAAAAGTTTTTCAAAGGCGAAGACGCGGAAAAGCCGTTCATGGTCAGCCAGTATTGTTTCACTCAGATGCGATAGGACGAATTTATACAGTTCATCCTAACAAGCAAGAGTGTTATTATTTGCGATTGTTGCTAATAAATGTTCGTGGACCAACATCATTTGAATCTTTGCGAACTGTTGATAAAGAATTGTGTGGGACGTATCGCGAAGCATGCGAACGATTGAATATGCTTGAGAATGACATGCATTGGGATCTTACACCTGAAGATGCATCATTGTCATCAAGTCCACATCAAATTCGGACACTTTTCGCAATTATTATAGCCACGTGCATTCCAGCAAAGCCAATTGAATTGTGGCAAAAACATCAAAATCATTTGTCAGAGAGGATTTTTTACATCGATTGCGCCGTCAAACGGGTGATACTATATACGTATAGACTATACGCCGGAAATTTACAACGAAGCATTGATTGCTATTGAAGACCTTTGCTTGATTATGGCAAGCAAAGCATTAGCTGAATTAGGTATGACAGCGCCTAATCGTGATATACACGACATTTTCAACAAAGAACTGGAGCGTGAACAGCAGTATGATCGGGCCGAGCTTAATGCGTTTGTGCAAAACAATGAGCCACGGTTAAATATCAACCAAAGAACGACCAAATATTGCGAGCTATCGAAGATCAACATGGTTGACTGTTCTTTTTGGATGCAGCTGGAGGTACCGGAAAAACGTTTGTCATTTCGATTATTTTGGCTACCATTCGAGCACGTAGAGCAAGGTAGAATCGTATTGGCTTTGGCTTCGTCTGGCATCGCTGCCACATTATTGGATGGTGGTCGCACGGCGCGCTCTGCCCTTAAGTTGCCCTTGAACATGCAGGCTGACGATAATCCTACTTGCAACATTTCAAAAAGATCTGCAATGGCGAGAGTGCTGCAGCATTGCTCTCTTAATGAATGGAATGAGTGTACTATGGCGAACAAGAAGTCACTGGAAGCACTTAATCGTACGTTGAAAGATATTCGTGGAGATAATCGATTGTTTGGTGGTTCATTGATATTGTTAGCAGGTGATTTCAGACAAACATTGCCTGTAGTCAAACTAGGAACTTCTGCTGATGAAATTAATGCGTGTTTGAAAACATCTAATTTGTGTCGCTCTGTGAAAAGAATCAAGATAATGTTGTAAATTATCCAGTCGAATTTCTAAATTCATTGGACTTACCTGGATTGCCGCCATACTATTTACAAGTAAAAGTTGGAGCCACCATAATTATGCTGCGGAATTTTAATCCTCCACGACTTTGCAATGGTACAAGATTTGCTGTGAAAAAAGTTATGACTAATTTACTTGAAGCAACTATTTTGACTGGGAAATTTTGTGGTGAACACGTTTTAATTCCGAGAATTCCGATGATTCCGACTGACATGCCATTTGATTTCAAACGACTACAATTTGGAGCATCCGGTATTTTCACATGGTCAACTGTATGTAGCGTACTCACGAGTAGACAAACCTTCGGCATTAATTATTCATTGTACCGACGGCAAAACAAAGAATATTGTTTATCAGAAAGCATTGCAATAAATAAAATATGTCATTACATCAAAATTATCATTTTTTAATTTCGATGAATTCCTAAACATTAAATTCATTTAGTAAGCAGCGAAGCGCGCGGGTCTGCTAGTCTATACCAGGGGTCGGCACACAGACTCACACATTTTTTTGGTGCGTTTGTGTGCGAAAACAACAGACACGAAGTCAAATACGTTACTTATTTCTCTGCCGCTGCGAAAGCCGAAGAAATTGTGCATAGGGCACAAGAATGCTTCTCTGCCGCTGAGGCAAGCGGGCAGAATATGAAGGCGTTTGTGCATAGGCCGAAGCATGTTTCTCTGCCGCGACGTCAGCAGAGCAGAATTTTCTCTGCTGGTACGTCATCAGGCAGAAAAACGAAACCACACGAAGTCTTTACGCTGTACGTGTGCCGACTGCGCTGCCCGAAATTTTTTCCTATGCACAGTGCATACGACGCTGCCGACCTCTGGTCTATACCATTGTATATGTAGATGTAGATAACAGATGTAGCAAAAAAATGTAAAATGTAAAAATTAGTTTTTTTAATTCTAAAATTCGAAAATAATATAAGCTCAAAAATGTATATACTGACTGAGTACGGGTATAAGTAGAGTCGCGTCCTCAGAAGCGACTCAAACGTTCCTTACCTTTTTAATTTTACTAGTAGAAATTTATTAAAAACTAAGATTAGTTGTACAAAAATATATATTTGCATGTTGTCCAATTTTATTTATATTTCTTATGATGGTTTTTATGGTAAAAAAAACGAAATTTTGAGTTTGACCCTTAATTACGCCCCTTCCAGTGACACGCCTCCTTTATTTTGCTCAAAAAAAAATTATTTTAAGTATTGCAAATATATGTATTAAGTTTTAAACTTATTCCTAGCCGGGTTCAAAAGTTATTAATTTTGCAATTTGTTTTGAGAAAACGAGCCACTGTGCGACGGTAATGCGCTATGCGCTTATGCCTTCCCTAGAGAGACACGACATTCAAATTCGCAGCATCGGTGATTCGCAGACGTACAGCAAGTCCCGCAAAACAACGTCGATCAAATCTCGCACTTCGCCGTTTGAGCTTTCGTTGGATCTCTGTGTGACGCCTCATAACGCATATCTTCTTTGGCGAGCATTTCCAGAAGAATAGCTGCGTACGTACCTGTTCAACACCGGGACCTATGGAACAGCCTCGGCGCCATACCTAGCAGTACGCAGTCTTCATCACTTGGCAGACCTTCATCGAGCTGAGTTTCCTCGTGACGCGGATTTCATCAAATCCTCATTCTACGTTGATGACTTGCTAACTGACTTGCATATGATCTCGCGAGTCTGCGAACCATCAAGGACGAAGTCACCCAGGTTCTGAATCGGGGTCACTTCCCTCTGTCAAATGGCATTCGAATCATCCCGACTTCATCGACAGTTTCGACGCCAAACATTCAACCTATGCGCAGATGGGGTAACCAGTGCCCTTGGAATCACTTGGAATCATTTGTAATCAACACACCGATAGGCTTTTCTTTGCGTTCACACAACCGAAGATACCATCAGTCATCACCAAGAGAGCATTAGGACTACTATCGCCACTCCTTGCTGCAAAAATACTTCTGCAAGAACTGTGTCTCGCAGGACTTGAATGTGTTTAATCTGTACCACAACGCATGCACATGGCCTGATTCGACTCGCTCAGAGCCATTTCATCGTTGTTGGTACCTCGTTATTGCCTCCAAGTTGACTGCCAATCGATCAAAGTGCACATATTCTTTGAAGCCTCTATTCGAGCGTAAGTACAGAAGTTGCTGGATTCCTCATTGCTGTCAGCCTCCTAACGGCCAAATAAAGAGTGGCTCCGGTCAAGAAAATGGTAAATTGGTATTGTGTGGATCGCACTTGCTTGCCAAGCTTTATGCAAAGGTCACTGGATGAAGCAACCCTCTGTGACCTTGCCTGCGTTCGTTGGGAATCGAGTCTGCAAAGTCCAGGACTTAACGTCGACAGCCGAGTGGAGACTTGTGCCTACCGCCTAAAATCCTGCCGACATCGTTTCACAAGGAGCCAACCCTCACGATCTTGAAACCTCAATGTGGTTCATCACCTCGGTATGTTTCGCTTCTACTACTCAACAAGGATACTAGTGATCGTGCTACCCATGAATACCATCCAATCGTGTAATAAAGATTAATAGAAATAATAGAAAAGAACAAATGTCAACGTATAAGAGCACCAGCTCGGTAAAGAGCACAAGCACTGTAACCAAAGCCAAAATGAGCCAAGCCCGGCAAGAACAACAAGACGAGCGTCGGCTCTCGCAAGCAAAAAACAACGCGTACTTCTCTATACACTCGCCAAAGGCAGCAGTACAAACAAAAACTGCATCACTGCAAGTGAACGAGGAGAGAGCATGCTCTCTTTCCCCTGCATTGCAAAGTGGGTCATATAGTGCTCAGTGCCCATCCCCCGACTCGTACTGCTTAACCAGCGATTTGCTAATGTCGACAACAGCTAGTCAATGCCCTCGCTCAAAACTGTGTCTTCGACCACAACAACGACAACAACCACAACAACAACCACTGCAATTGCTCAGCGCCCGATACTGTCGACCCACAAGCCCCAACTCTCCCAACCAATAAGTTCAAAAAATGCTAACGGAGCGTTAATTCAGGCTGGGCTCGATCGCTGTGTGCAAATCAAAAGAAAATTGAGCCCACAAAATGTGAAGAACAACAATGCAGCTAAAATAACTAAAATAACCGAGAACACTGTGCCACATAAGGCACTAGCAAATAATAGATTTGCGATACTAAGTGTCCCAAATGAAGATGAGATCACCCAAGCACCCAAGGCCAAAAAATTAAGACCGCCACCTATTTATGTTCGACAGGCAAATTGTGCTGAACTGGTCAAAAAAATAGTTGATACAATTGGCGCAAACACATTCTATGTCACGTCCATAAAAAGGGGTAATATAAATGAAACAAAAATACAAGTCAATGACGAACAAAACTCTCGATCAGTTGCGAATTACTACACCTACCAACATAGATGTAGCAAAGGATTACAAGTGGTTATCAAAGGAATCGAACCAACAGTCCCAATCAATGAGATAATAGATGGACTTAACGATAAGGGCTTCGAAGTCTAAATGGCTATGAACATAATTAATAGAAATTAAATTCCCCAGCCAATGTTCAAAGTAGAACTGACACCTGAAAGTACGCATATAAATAAAAATGAAGTTCACCCAATTTACAAGCTTCAATACCTACTGCACCGTAGGATCACCGTTGAGGAACCACACAAACGAAATTGACCGGTCCAATGCATAAATTGCCAGGAATATGGGCACACGAAAACCTATTGCACTCTACGGGCAGTCTGCGTTGCCTGTGGTGATGTTCATCTCACTGAGGCCTGCCCCGTAAATAAGGAGGACCCATCTGCCAAAAAATGTAGCAACTGTGGGGGAACCATACTGCCAACTATAGAGGTTGTCCTGTCTATAAAGAATTGAAAAATCGCCTAAAACCAACAAATAACTGCAGCTCGAAACCCGGTCGTCCGACAAAACTTACCATATATACCATCAACTACGACTCCAGGAGTTTCTTTTGCCCAGGCGTTAAGTTACAACAACGGGTCGTACGCCTCAGTCTCTAAGCCGACACTTCAACCAACCACAGCTGGAATAATGCAGAATCAGGCATCAAATCAGATCCCAGAAATCTCTGCCCAACATACCCCTGCTAATCCATCCCAAGTGCCTAGTGGATTTGTGTCCATGCTGGTAACTATAACAAATACAATGGTAGCAATACAACAAACGATGCAGGAGCTTATGCGCAACCAAAATCTCCTCCTGGATCTTCTAATCAAACAGAAATCTGTTTAAATGTCCTGTCTAAATATATGTTTCTGGAATGCAAATGTCATTTCTCAGCACAAATGCGAGCTCTTACAGTTCCTCGCTCAACACGACATTGACGCAATGCTCATATCAGAGACTCACCTAACAAATAAAAACTATTTTCACCTCGATGGCTATAACTTCTATGCGACAAATCATCCCGATGGTAAGGCATATGGAGGTATGGCGTTCTGATCACGAATCGGCATTATACATTGCCTTCATTTGCTACACCTTATCTACAGGCAACAGCAATTCATATTGAAATTCAGAGCGGCTACCTAAACCTAGCCGCAGTACATTCTTCGACCTACTAGGTGACCGATTTATAGCAGCTGGTGACTACAATGCCAAGCACACCCATTGGGGATCTAGACTTACCAACCCGAAAGGAAGACAACTATATAACGCTATAATAACCCCATGAAACAAGCTAGACTTTATCTCTCCGGGCAAGCCCACATATTGGCCCACAGATCCAAACAAGCAACCCGACTTGATTAATTTTGCAGTTACACGAAGGGTGCTGCAAGCTCAGATTAATGTAGATCACTTAACAGATCTATCATCGGATCACGCGCCCATTCTACTTCACCTTTACGACCATCCACAGCTTTCGGAACGCCCACACTTTCTAACTTCTAGCAAAACAGATTGGCTCAAATACAGGAAGTACATAAGCTCTTAAATTGATAGCTGCCCAAATATTAATTGTAAAGATGACATTGATAGGTCAGTCGAAGCATTGGTATCCTCAATGTCACTGGCGGCAAAACACTCAAAACCAATATTAGCATCTAATAAACTTTCCAACAGCAGTCGTACTTCTAGGCACATTGAAGTTCTGCTACGCGATAAAAGAAGGCTTCACCGAGAGTGGCAAGCACATAGATCACCTGCATCGAAAGAGCGGCTAAAAATAGCCAACCACCTACTACGCAGAGCCCTAGAAGATGAAAAAAACCGAGCTCAAATATCCTATATGGAGCAACTCTCCCCAACTAGCAAACGATTCCCACTGTGGAAAGCAAAATCAGGCGTATGCCCACCAATCGAGAGTGAATCGCCTTTGCGTACACAAACAGGAGAGTGGGCTCGCAGCAACAAAGAGAAGGCAAATACATTTGCCGTCCATCTAGAAAACGTCTTCAAACCACACCCAGCAACAAATAGCTTTGTGCTCCCACCAACCAACAATCCCGAAGCTACTCCGCCTATCATATTCGAATCAGGAGAAGTCACAAGGGTCATTAAAGACCAAATCTCAAAGCAAAAGAAAGCTCCGGGCCACGATTTCATCTCCCCTAAAATGATCATAGAATTGCCGAGCTGTGCAGTGTATTTCCTTACTGTGATATTCAACAGCATGATGAAATGGGGCTATTATCCTCAAGAATGGAGGAAATCAGTCATCACAATGATCCATAAAGCCGGAAAAGACAAGTCCAAGCCATCATCATGTAGGCCTATCAGCCTACTGCCTTGCCTATCAAAGATATTTGAAAAGCTGCTCCTGAATCGTATCAAGCAACACCTACACATCAACGGTGCCATCCCGACTCACCAATTTGGATGTCGCGAAAAACACGGAACCATTGAACAAGTAAACCGTATAACCTCTGAGATACGAAATGCATTTGAAAGACGGTAGTATTGCTCCGCTGTTTTTCTGGATGTCGCCCAGGCTTTCGACCGCGTTTGGTTAGATGGCTTAATCCACAAAATTAAAAGATATGACTTCCACAGAACATCCATGGAATATTGGAGTCATACCTACAGCAAAGAAGCACAGAATCATCCAATTGAAGCTGGTGTACTGCAAGGCAGCGTACTTGGACCGACAAAGTATATCATATTCACAGCAGATCTACCGACTAACAGCCTAACAACAACTTCGACATTTGCTGATGATACTGCCATATTAAGTCGCTCCAAGTGCCCAAGAAGGGCCAGGGAAGACTTATCATCTTATCTCGTGGCCTTAGAAAAATGGCTAGCAGACTGGCGGATACATGCAAATGAGCAAAAGTGCAAGCATGTCACCTTTACGTAAACAGAAAACTGCCCTCCTTTATGTCTGAACAAAATCAACATTCCACAAACTACCGAAGTAACATACCTCGGTGTTCATCTGGATAGAAGGATAACTTGGCGTAAACA
Organism: Drosophila obscura; assembly: GCF_018151105.1. Lineage (NCBI taxonomy): Eukaryota > Metazoa > Arthropoda > Insecta > Diptera > Drosophilidae > Drosophila > Drosophila obscura. Next base: position 51,419 of record NW_024542844.1, read on the forward strand.
CATCGAAGCGAAGAGAAATTTCCTTAAATTTAAAGGTAGTAATCTACATTGGCTAATAAATACCCGTTCACCACTAAAACTGGAGTACAAAGTACTTTTGTATAATGCAGTTCTCAAACCCATCTGGACATACGTCTCCGAGCTATGGGGAAATGCTTGCGTTAGTAATTTAGAAATAATCCAGAGAGCTCAATCGAAGATACTAGGAACTATCACTGGGGCACCATGGTACATACGGAATGAAAATATCCATAAAGACTTAAATGTAGGATCAGTTAAAGATGAAATTGCCAAAGTGAAAGCAAAGTACCTGGCCAAGCTTCAAGCCCATCCTAATAGACTTGCGCAGTCTTTAACTTGGCACACTAGCCATACACGACTTCGGCGAAGAGACCTTCCCACCCAGCAATAATACTGAGCTAGGGTCGTACTCTAAGTAATTAAGTGTAATTAATTAAATAAATATATTAGGCTAAGATTCGTATACTTGTCGTAAGTCTCTAATAGGGAAGATTCAATAAATAAAATCCCGTAACATAAAAAAAAAAAAACTTTTCAACAAGGAAAACAAGCAAACTTAAAACGGGGCTGTTGTCATCTGGAAAGCTGCGTCGTCTGGAATATTCAGCAGCAAGCCTTTACTGACGAGTTTTAGCGGCTAAACAAATCACTGACAATAAAAAGTAATTTAAAGATTCTTGTTTCATTTCTGTACAGCTCGTCACAATTTCAGCTCATTCGAGAGGTTTGAAGATTGGATAGCCCTCTCATGCCAGAGTCCGAGAAGCACCCTTTGCTTCTTGCATAGCAAATCCAACTTTGTCTGGATCTACGCACGCCATCTGAACCTTCGTTGTTGTCATTCTGGTGCTAAAGCCCTGGTTGCGCTAACTTACCATGGTTCGGTACAAGCACGACAGCAATATTTTATAGTTACCTATCGATGGTCGAGTATACTGAGTAAATCATAGTTCGTTATGAAATCAGCTAAATAACCTACCGTCTGGACTACTGGATTGTGAACGCAAGGGACTTAGCACGTCGTGTCGCCCAATTCTTCGTGCTCTGCGTCCGCTACGCCCAAACGGCAGGTGCAGCTCATGGGATCACTTCCGGTGGATCGTCTTCTGCCTGGACAGCCATTGCAGCTCTGTGGAATCGGCTGCAATGGATCGATAAAAATGTATCTCCTATGCGGATGGGAGAGGAAAGGATTCTATCTGGCTGGCTTCAAAGGCTGTTCACATTGCGGTGGTTCCATGGTTCTAGCCATGGCTCGCCACAAACAGCGGAGTGTTAGCGCATCCGCGCTGGTCGGAAACCATATTCAAACTGATATACACAGAGCCAACGAACCATGGCTTAACCCCGGTATCCACAAATAACGCTGTGTCAGCACCTCCAGAAAATAAAGTAGTCTCACACAACGCTCTACACCTTCTTTCCCACACACCAATCTAAAACACCCCACCTCTTGCGATATTTCGCAATCGACGACCTACATAAGAAATATCATTTGCGTTATTTCAAAATAAGTCAAGCCAGCATAAAATTATCGACCTACCGACCCAAATTCAGCTATTACCTAAACCCAATCCCAAACTGCTGTCTCAGCCACACACTTTCCTCAAACCCACTGACCCGCTAGCCAATTGTCTACGAAGCACCAAGCTTAGACAAAATTACCGCGCCCCACAATTATTGTCACCCAATAATCATAAGTTAGCAATAATTAATTATTTCCGGGTCGAAGACAGACCTCGGAAAATCACGGTCTCAGGTGCAATCGCCAGCTGCATAAAAGGGCCAAGATCGGCCGAAGAAGCAGGCAGTCCATCAGCCCGAAACCAAGAGTCTTCACTAGACAGTCACAAGCCCAAGCCACTGCACTAGGCAGTCCATCCGCCCAAACCCAAGACACTGCACTAGGCAGTCACAAACGCAAGACACTACACTAGGCAGTCCACCAGTCCACAGCACCTTTAGGAAGACTAGCAGGTCTCGAATTGTAAACAAGTAAAACGAATAAGGGCAGTAAATAATAAACAAAACCACGAAAGTTACCGCGTCATCAATTCTCCCACCTTGCCTACTGCTCTTTCGGACATTTCAAGGCCAGCCCCGAACCTTAAGTTCCAGTAGATCTACAAATTTCTTGTAGAAGACCCTGGACAGGCTGATGCATATCCCAGCCTGAAATAGGTATCTTACAAGCTCTTCAAATCCATTATTCCTGTATTAGTCGGTATTTTTATCTTGTCTGAATTAATGGCCAGCTCAACATTTTTCTAGCAACAGCTGGGATGCTGGGATGCCCAATCTGAAATTCATCCCTATTTTCTTTAGCAAAATTTGTATCTTGTCTGAGTTCTAGTTCATATATTCCAAGACTCCATTCTTGGAGTCCATTCTTCCACTCTCTGAAAATTTAGAAAGAAACTTAAAAGCACTTTTTTCTACAATGCCGTTACTGTTATTTGAATTATTCTCGGTTATTGTCTCAGCAACGAGTTTTGAATAAAAAATGTATAAGCTATTTATTATTTTTATTTAATTTAATATAGGAAAGTCTAGTTTTGATCAGGATTAAGCTCAGATGCCCAAACATCCTGTGGCCAACCTGTTCGTCCATTGGTCGTTATCCGAATATTCTGTAAAAAATCAAACACAAATTTTATTTCAGTTATTTTTTGTATGACTCTTAAATATTTTGGTTATTGGTCCGAAAGTGAAAACATAAAAGGAAAGTACAAAATGTATTTTGGAGAACCATGAGACGATATATTTTGGGCGCAAGGGCGCCTATATCTGAAATTTTCCAGGAAAAATTCCCATTTTTATACCCGGTAATCAACAAGTTTAGAGATGTATTACTTTTACAGTGTAATAGAAATTGGAAAGGAAGCGTTTCCGACCCAATAAAGTTTATATATTATTTGTAAGCATCAATATCCCAATTGATATAGCCAAGTCGCCTATATCTCAGAGACTATATATACTAATGGCCCCAAATTGTATTCAGACTCCTATATCACTTTTATACTTTGTTATGCTCCTTTCCTCCTTCACATAGAACGAAAATCTGTAGAATCCCAAATTTTGAAGATACAAGAAACCCGAAATCCGAATGACCATTTCTACCAGATTGGTAAATCTGGATCCTTATTATAGCCAGATTGAACAAACAAATTTGCAGAGGCTTCGCTACTCCTTCTACTCGATTACTCATTAGATCAGGGGTGCCCAAAATCAGCTTACGGCAGAGCACACACCAATACTCCCAAACAAAAACGCAAATACGAATAAGAGAACAGCGCAAACTCGAAGAAAAGACAACAACAAAATCATAACAAAAGTCGGGTTAACACCAATCAGAGAAGAGGCAAAACCGGTTTTTGCTGGGCGGACCGCATACACACAAAGTTGTTTGTATGTGTTGGGCCTTCGGTATGCTGATACACAGTACAAACTGTGGGATTTTGCGGTCGTCTGTGCCAAAAAAACCTGCAAGAAGCAGATCACCCATGACCAGACCAATATCCCTTGCTGGCTTTGCGAAAGCGTAGTGCACGCAAAATGTGTAGGGATTTCGGGCCGTGTAGCAGATGCCATTTCCCAAAACAACGGCCCTCGTTATAGTTGTGAAGAATGCCGTTCTGTGGAATACGACATGCGGTCCTCTGAGGCAGACGCGGAATGGCTTCAAAAAACTGATCGTGGGCTTTAAAAAAATATACGATCGGCTCTTGGCCATGGACACTCAGTTCAGCCGGCATCCGAAAAATTTACTCCGACCGTTTACGTTTGCTACTCCAAGGGCACCGATCGCTGCTGGTAATGCAGATTCGGGAGCCGAGTGCGTCACTTCGGAGAGTATGCAGTTAGACATGTCTGTAGCGTCAGTGTCAGTCGAGTCCGCACCCAACTCCTTAACTATCCCATCAGTTTCGCCCTCATCAGCTTATAGATGTCCATGATTTTCGGATACTGGCATCACAGGTACTAGGCCTGTGGTGCCAAAAACACTGATGGGAGTCCCACCGAAGCGACAAGTTTTTGTCTCGCGGCTAGCCCCTGACCTCAAATCCAATGATGTAACCGCTTTTATATAAAGCAAAATAAAAGCCGTCGGCTTAAAGGTGGAAAAAATTTAAATTTTCTTACACCAAGGAGATATCTTCCTTCAAGATAAGCGTCTCCCCGACTCAATTTGAAAGCATTTGTTCCGCCAAGTTTTGGCCGGAGCATTTGGTGATTAAAGAGTTTAAGTCTTAGAAAAAGAATAGGCCCCCATAACTCCTACTAGTAGTCAGACCAGTGCTCCATCTCCACCCCTATCTTCTACCCATCGAAAAAAACTAACTTCTCTTTTAGTTACCTACCAGAATGCTAGAGGCTTGCGTAGTAAGCTCAGCACTCTTTTTCTTGATAATCTCTCATTCTCGTCCCACGTTATTGTGTTTACCGAGACCTGGTTAGAGCCGGAAATCCTTAGTTCCGAAGTTTTGTCAGGTCGGTAGACAATTTTTAGAAATGACCATTAGTCTCGACGTGGAGGTGGGGTCCTCATTGCAGTTCATGTCGGAACATTTCATAGTCCAGGTTCAACAAGACCTGGAATTCCTGTGCGTAAAACTGATTCTCCCAGGCTTTTCCATTTTCATTATTTTATCGTATATTCCACCTTCCTCGGATATCTTAATATACGAGCATCACCTGTCTGCTTTAAAAACGGTTTCTTCCTCGCTATCAGATAAAGACCATATGATAGTTCTTGGTGATTTCAATTTGCCAGGTACTGTTTGGTCTTCGGTAAACGAGTCTAATAACCTTGTGTCCATGTCACGACATGTGCCCATATCTACGGCTTGCTAGACCTATCCCTGTCTCAAGTCAACCATGTGAAAAATTCCTTGGGTCGATTGCTTGATCTGTGCTTTGTCTCGGATCCGACCATAGCGTTGGCAAGCCGAGCCCTTCCGCTCACTATACCTAAAGACTCCTACCATACTACATTCGAAGTGTTGGTCGATATTGGGCCTACTGTATTGGATCGAACGGGTAAACTAACTGAACGCTGATTTCGTAAAGCCGAGATTACGAAGCTTTATTGGTCTGCTCTGTACTTGTGCCCTGACGTTATGAAAAGCACAAACATTTTTTACAATGAACTTGACACATTTTTTGATTCTTGTGTCCAATTTCTTGTCCGGTTAGATCTGGGAAGCCTCCTTGGTTTACCAAAGAGTTATCCAGTCTAAACGAGAAGGAACGTGTGAGTCGCTTCTGGGGACGCGACTCTACTTATACCCGTACTCAGTCAGTTTATACATGTTTGAGCTTATGATTTTTTAGAAGTTTAAAATTAAAAAAAAAATTTTACTTTTTAAATTTTTTTGCCATGTCTGTTATCTACATCTACTTTTACAATGTATATTCTAGATCTAACATGAAGACTCTAAATGTACCATTTAGATTCTAGATTCCTCCGCTAGAGGGCTCTCGCGTACATAACGAGGCAGAGTGTGCGAGCGAGAAAGAGAATGAGTAGCGGGTCTATTGCTCAAAAATATATATACTGACTGAGTACGGGTATAAAAGTAGAGTCGCGTCCAAAGAAGCGACTCACACGTTCCTTCTCGTTTTTGTTAATTTTTTTCTCATATTTTAAGTTTGGTTAGAAACTGACAGAAAAAAATTTCTTATCGGTTTCATACGAATATCAACCCTGATTCTGTTCGCGAAGTGTTTTTTCGGATTTGAGTACTAGGCTTTAAGAAAAAGTTGGGTTTGTTCCTTGAGGAAAAATCGTGTCGACTAGTGCTATTGGCCCCGACAAGCGTGGGGTTATCGTGGCTGTTTCCCTTGTTCCTTGTCGTTGTCCTTGTTCGGTGCTGGTGGTCGGTTCTGAGGCGGTCTATTTTTCACTTTTTCCGTTGTGGACCCTGTGCTTCTTTGTGTTTGTCTCGTGTTTGAGATCCTCGTGGTTTGTTTGGGATACGTGCTCCCTGTGGTTGGCCTAGGCCGCGGTTGCTTCGTAGTAACCTTGGGACTCGTTTTCCGGTTTCTTGGTTGCTGGTGTTGGCGTCGGATTTGTGTTTTTCAAAGCAGTACTTTTATAATTTCAAAGCAAAAAAAACATCCCATATCGTGCGAGTCAAGCAAAACAATGTACTCGGCAACTCTAGCAGTTGTCTGGCAACTCTCCGTGCAATCAGCTGTTAAAAAAAAAAAACAGACATCTGAATTTTACGTTAAACTTAATTAAAATGCTTTTACCGAGACTGTTGGCTACCGAAGAACTACGGAGGCAACATATTAGAATACAAACCTTGCAGCGCAGGCTTCTCAGATGCGCATCCGACTTGTTTTCACGTTCAGACGATACGTATGTGGTTTTTACTGTTGTCTTCTCAAACTACTGCCAATTTGGTTCATTACAATTACCAGTTTTTGGTATAATGATCGCTATGCTTTTATTTGTGCTGCCATGGGTCTGCACTTAGCCGAACAGGGGTTTTTGACATAAATACAATGGCAATAATGTGTAGAAATGGTTTATTAGTTCTGTTTTTTCATTTTGAAGCGATGCCACCTGGTAGAACTACAAATGACACATGTATTTTCACAATTTGCACAAAAAGTATGCACACGTTTGACGTAAAAAAAAATGTTACTGTAATGAGCTATTTTTTGTAATGCTTAATTCTTTAATAAAAACAGAATTCTTTCAATATAATTAATATTAAATATCTTGATCCGAATTCGGCTTAAAAAAGATGGCATGACTGTATTAACTTCGAAAGTCCGAATTGGATTGGAATCGTTTTAGGTTTGTTTTATGGGGTGTATTTAATCAAATCGCTGGATAAATTGTGAGCGATTTTTAATAATAATAATAATAATAATAATAATAATTAATAATAAACAAAACCACGAAAGTTACCGCGTCATCAATTCTCCCACCTTGCCTACTGCTCTTTCGGACATTTCAAGGCCAGCCCCGAACCTTAAGTTCCAGTAGATCTACAAATTTCTTGTAGAAGACCCTGGACAGGCTGATGCATATCCTAGCCTGAAATAGGTATCTTACAAGCTCTTCAAATCCATTATTCCTGTATTAGTCGGTATTTTTATCTTGTCTGAATTAATGGCCAGCTCAACATTTTTCTAGCAACAGCTGGGATGCTGGGATGCCCAATCTGAAATTCATCCCTATTTTCTTTAGCAAAATTTGTATCTTGTCTGAGTTCTAGTTCATATATTCCAAGACTCTCTATTCGTTACCATTCTTCCACTCTCTGAAAATTTAGAAAGAAACTTAAAAGCACTTTTTTCTACAATGCCGTTACTGTTATTTGAATTATTCTCGGTTATTGTCTCAGCAACGAGTTTTGAATAAAAAATGTATAAGCTATTTATTATTTTTATTTAATTTAATATAGGAAAGTCTAGTTTTGATCAGGATTAAGCTCAGATGCCCAAACATCCTGTGGCCAACCTGTTCGTCCATTGGTCGTTATCCGAATATTCTGTAAAAAATCAAACACAAATTTTATTTCAGTTATTTTTTGAATGACTCTTAAATATTTTGGTTATTGGTTCGAAAGTGAAAACATAAAAGGAAAGTACAAAATGTATTTTGGAGAACCATGAGACGATATATTTTGGGCACAAGGGCGCCTATATCTGAAATTTTCCAGGAAAAATTCCCATTTTTATACCCGGTAATCAACAAGTTTAGAGATGTATTACTTTTACAGTGTAATAGAAATTGGAAAGGAAGCGTTTCCGACCCAATAAAGTTTATATATTATTTGTAAGCATCAATATCCCAATTGATATAGCCAAGTCGCCTATATTCAGAGACTATATATACTAATGGCCCCAAATTGTATTCAGACTCCTATATCACTTTTATACTTTGTTATGCTCCTTTCCTCCTTCACATAGAACGAAAATCTGTAGAATCCCAAATTTTGAAGATACAAGAAACCCAAAATCCGAATGACCATTTCTACCAGATTGGTAAATCTGGATCCTTATTATAGCCAGATTGAACAAACAAATTTGCAGAGGCTTCGCTACTCCTTCTACTCGATTACTCATTAGATGAGGGGTGCCCAAAATCAGCTTATGGCAGAGCACACACCAATACTCCCAAACAAAAACGCAAATACGAATAAGAGAACAGCGCAAACTCGAAGAAAAGACAACAACAAAATCATAACAAAAGTCGGGTTAACACCAATCAGAGAAGAGGCAAAACCGGTTTTTGCTGGGCGGACCGCATACACACAAAGTTGTTTGTATGTGTTGGGCCTTCGGTATGCTGATACACAGTAC
>NW_024542845.1:0-1432 GCF_018151105.1 Drosophila obscura
AAAGCATTATTCTGGTTGATCCTGCGCTAGTTATATGCTTGTCTCAAAGATTAAGTTACTGCATGTCTTAGACATATGAATTAAAAGTGAACCTGCAAAAGGCTTGCACTCATATCAGTTATGGTTCCTTATATCGTTAAGAGTTAGTTGGATAAACTGTGGTAATTCTAGAGCTAATACTGAAATTAAAACACGGACCTTATGGGACCTGTGCGTTGGTATCAGGCTGAAATCGAGCTATCGCAAGATCGTTACATTGGTTGGATACTTAGATAACATGCAGATCGTATGGTCTTGTACTGACGACAGACTCTTCAAATGTCTGCCTATTACTTTTTGATGGCAGAAGCCAGGACTACCATGGTTGCAACGGGTGTGGGGAATCAGGGTTTGATTCCGGGGACAGGAGCCTGATGGTGATGGGGGCCACGTCGAAGGAAGGCAGCAGGCGCGTAAATTACCCACTCCCAGCTCGGGAGGTAGTGACGAAAAATAACAATACAGGACCTCATATTTGAGGCCCTGTAATTGGAATGAGTACACTTTAACTCCTTTAACGAGGACTATTTGTAGGGCAAGTCTGGTGCCAGCAGCCGCGGTAATTCCAGCTCCAATAGCGTATATTAAAGTTGTTGCGGTTAAAACGTTCGTAGTTGAACTTGTGCTTCATACGGGTAGTACAACTTACAATTGTGGTTAGTACTATACCTTTATGTATGTAAGCGTATTACCGGTGGAGTTCTTATATATGATTAAGTACTTGTATTTTTTTATATATTCCTCCTATTTAAAAACCTGCATTAGTGCTCTTCATCGAGTGTTATTGTGGGCCGGTACAATTACTTTGAACAAATTAGAGTGCTTAAAGCAGGCTTCAAATGCCTGAATATTCTGTGCATGGGATAATGAAATAAGACCCTCTGTTCTGCTTTCATTGGTTTTCAGATCAAGAGGTAATGATTAATAGAAGCAATTTGGGGCATTAGTATTACGACGTTAGAGGTGAAATTCTTGGACCGTCGTAGAGTAACTTAAGTGAAAGCATTTGCCAAAGACGTTTTCATAATAAGAGTAAGGTCCGAGGCTCAGAGACCCTGGCTAACCATAAACGATGCCAGCTAGCCATTGGGTGTAGCTACTTTTATGGCTTCTCTCAGTCGCTTCCCGGGAAACCAAAGCCTTCGGGTTCTGGGGGAAGTATGGTTGCAAAGCTGAAACTTAAAGGAATTGACGGAAGGGCACCACCAGGAGTGGAGCTTGCGGCTTCGGTTTGACTCAACACGGGAAAAACTTTAGGACCGAAGCATGAGTGTGTAAGACAGATTGATAGCTCTTCTAATATTGTCGCAAATAGTGGTCATCGCAGCACCTTCTTTCTTCACTTCAAAATGATTTGTCTGGTTAATTCCGATAGCGGACAGAACTCAAATAT